>NC_058134.1:251662946-251702874 GCF_016433145.1 Gracilinanus agilis
AGGGAGGGAGAGAGAGAGAGAGAGAGAGAGAGAGAGAGAGAGAGAGAGAGAGAGAGAGAGAGAGAGAGAGAGAGAGAGAGAGAAGCCGGAAACGTGGACAAAAGAAAAAGCATTCTGGGTAATACAGAAAGGAATTTTGGGGAACATTAAGGAATTCTGGGGCACGTAGTTCAAAGTACAAAATCTCTAACTATACTTTCATCTGTAAAATTACCTAAAGAAGCAGATGGCAAACCACTCCAGTATCTTTGCCAAGAAAACCCCAAATGGGGTCAACAAAGTGAGAGTCAGACCCAACTAAAACACCTGAACTACAACAAAAGACATCTTTGTGCTCCTCCACAGTGCTTTTGTTTGAGTTGTTCCCTACACTTGGAAAGTCCTACCTCCCACTCTTTACCTATTGAGTTCCTACATATCCTTTAAAGACCAATGCAAACACCATTGGGAAGACTGCCTTGATTTCCATATTGCGTCTTGACCTTCCTCTTTATAACTCTTTAATGTTGTTTTCACTCTAGCAGTGAACCCATA
The DNA here is from genome assembly GCF_016433145.1 of Gracilinanus agilis. Classification (NCBI taxonomy): domain Eukaryota; kingdom Metazoa; phylum Chordata; class Mammalia; order Didelphimorphia; family Didelphidae; genus Gracilinanus; species Gracilinanus agilis. Next base: position 251,663,481 of record NC_058134.1, read on the forward strand.
ATAGGTGCTTAGTAAATTAATTAGCTATTAATTAATTAATGTAATATTTAATATCTAGTGGCAGGCCTGGGTTTAAAACTTAATCTCTTGATTTTAAAGCAAAATGGCACGGGAGAAAGAGTATTGGCTTTAGCAGTGATTCCCAAAGTGGACACCACCGCCCCCTGGTGGGTGCTGCAGCGATCCAGGGAGGCAGTGATGGCCACAGGTGCATTTATCTTTCCTATTAATTGCTATTAAAATTAAAAATAATAATAATAATTTCCAGGGGGCTAAGTAATATTTTTTCTGGAAAGGGGGTGGTAGGTCAAAAAAGTTTGGGAACCACTGATCTAAAGTCAGAAGCCCTGGGTTCTATAGAAAAGAAATGGAATCCTATCTCTGATATTTAATATTGTTAAGATCTTAGGGAAGTCAATTAACCTGCCTTCACTTCAGTTTCCTCACCTGTAAAATGAGGAGGAGAGCTGATGGCTTCGGAGGTCCCCCTCCAGTTTTTGATCTATGTGCCTACAATTCTCGGGTCGTCTCCTTTTTCTACCATATGCCATACTGCCTCTGAAGCCGATAGTGGATCTTTAATTAGGACAAATGAAAATGTGTGTGTATGTGTTTGGTTGTAAATAACAATGGAAAACAAGAGTTTAAAGCAACAAGCTATCTTTAGTAATTGATAGGGTTTTTTATGTTATATTTAGTTCTCTTTTAATGCTCTTTTAAGAATCAGTTAGAAGAAATAAAATGCTGAGATTTCATCCATTGTCTCAACATATCTCAAATTTTCTCACTCTATAATCACAGTATTTAATCAAAAGCTAATTTCCTGCCAAAATGACTTGTTAAGGATTCTCTAATTTTAACTTCTGCCTCTGAAATTTAATTGGACTCAATGGTCAATTTTTTCACCCACCCACCATCAGATTGAAAGTCTTTCAAACTAATTATTTTGCTACTTGAAAAGTAGCAAAAGCAAAGAAAAAAATTAATTATCCTGAATGTCTTGATATGTTTAATTTGTCTCAGAACAATTGTTAAACCCCTCTAATCTGCTCTCAGGTTCAATTTAAAGTAAGGACTAACCTCAGAAGTCATATCTAGTTTCAAAACTAGTTAGCCAAGACTATCCATTTCCTTGAACAACACAGAGAATCTTGATTTCCTCCTACTTCTGTTAATAGTTTTTGCATAGAATCAATTCATTTCTTAACTTGATATAATATATGTGAAATCATGGAAGGGAGTAAAGACGACCAGAAGCCTAGGCTTTATGGTACGGTGAAAAGTAATCTTATTGCGAGGCAAGGGAGCTGGGTTCAAATCCAGGATCAATTAAGCCTTACAAAATTTCTCTTTGCTTTTCATCTCTAAAATAAGAGGGGTGAACTAGACAGTGAACTCTGAGGTCACCACCAGCTTGAAATTTATAATTCTTTTATCCATAATGAAGGCATTTCTGGACAATGGGATGGAGGGGAAACTTTGCTATGTTTTGAATGAGAATGTAAATTATTATTATTATTATTATTATTATTATTATGCAGCTAGGTGGTGTAGTGGAGAGAGTGCTAGGTTTAGAATCAGGAAGATTTCCTGAGTTCAAATCTGTCCTCAGACAATTTCCTAGCTGAGTGACCCTTGGCAAGTCATTTAACCCTACTTGCCTCAGTTTCCTCAGCTGTAAAATGAACTGGAGAAGGAAATGGCAAACCACTCCAGTATTTCTGCCAAAAAACCCCAACTGGGGTTTTTAGCAGGTATGACTGAAAAAAAATGACTCAATGATAACCAAATCTATTATCTCCATTAGTTTCTTTAGATTTGAAGCTACTAGGAAATAGATTTCAGCAAAAGATCATAAATTTCTTGGTAGCACAGACTGTGCTTTTAAAAAATTATTATAACTGCATCATCATACATTTCTTGAATTTTTTGTTTAAAGTATTACTGCTCTGTTTTCTATACAATCTTAGATTTGTCCATGTTCCTCTCTTACTCAAAACATTTTGATGGCTCCTTGCTGCTTAAGATAACACAATTCTCATTCTACTATTTGGAGCCCCCCTCAATCTGGAGAAGGCCTCCCTTCCCAGGTGCCACTAAAGCTCCCGATGTCTCAGCCAAGCTAGTAGTTCCTTGTCTCTACCTCCTTTCTCTGTGCCTTCACACCGATTGTCCCCCAAATATAAAATGGAACTTCTTTCTGACCTCTGGCTCTTTTAATTCCATACTTTCTTCAAGCCTCCCCTCCTACAGGAAACTTTTTCTGAGTTTCCCAATTAGTTTTCTCTTTTCCCTCAAATGATAGTATGTTTACTTATTTGTGAAAATATACCACTGGAACTTAATAATATAATAGGCACTTAATAAATGCTGATTGATTTGTTGAATTGAACCTAATTGAGTTTTCAAAGCCATGACTTTAAATTTCCTTAAAAGGTCTTAAAAATTTTTTTCCAAAGATTTTATTTTCCCAATTACATGTAATAATTTTCAACATATGTTTTTCAAAATTATAAGATCCAAATCATCTCCTTCTTTCCTCCCCCATTCAGGGATGGTAAACAATTTGATCTGGCTTATTATCATGCAAAAAAGACTTCCGTATTGGTCGTGGTTGTAAGGGCATACTGGGAAGATCCAAAGCCCCAGTATAAAACCATAAATACTCTGATGTCCTTTCCCTGGAGATGGAGAGCATTCTTTCAGGGCTGTCCCAGATCCGTGCATTGCTGAGAGGAGCCAAGTTTTCACAGTGGATCATCATCCGATATTGCTGTTATTGGCACTTGTGAGGTTCTCCTGGGGCTGTTTATTTTGTTTTGAACCAGTCCATGCAGTTCTTTCCATCTTTTAAAAGATCTTCTTAAATGGGGGCTGTAAATTTGTTTGGGCTTTTTATCAAGAACGTTGATAATTTTTTCTTTTTCTTTTTTTTTTTTTAAACCCTTACCTTCTGTCTTAGGTTCGACATTAAGTTCTAAGGCAGAAGAATGATAAGAATGAGGCATTTGAGGTTAAGTGTCGTGCCCAGGGTTACGTAGCTAGAAAATTGTCTGAGATCAGATTTGAACCTAAGTCCTTGACTCTGGACCTGCACTCTATCCAGTGAGCCACCTAGTTGCCCCAAACTCTTGGTTTGGCTTGTCTTATTGATCCGATGGCAATAGAAAGATTGATTTTGGTTCATAGATTAATAAGATAATGGATCAAGAACTGGAAGGGACTTCAGAGGCCTGCTTGTCCAAATCCCTCATCTTATGATGAAGAAATTGAGCCTTAGAATGAGTGTCCAAGGTAATACTGGTAGTGTCAGAGGCAAGATGTGAGCCTGGGACACCTGAATCCAGAAGTAGTGCTCTATCCACTGACCTGGGGATCTGCCCATGTTGTTTCTCCAGGATGGGTTACATCTTTGTCTCAATAGGATTATATGGTATCAAAGGCTCCTATTAAAATGGCAAATTTTCAGGGGCTCAGTGGATTGAGAGCCAGGCCTACAGACGGGAGGTCCTGGGTTCAAATTTGGCCTCAGACACTTCCCAGCTGTGTGATCCTGGGCAAGTCACTTGACCCACATTGCCTTTTAAAAAATGGCAAATTTTGAGAGCCAGGCCTAGAGACGGGAGGTCCTAGGTTCAAATCCGGCCTCAGACACTTCCCAGCTGTGTGACCCTGGGCAAGTCACTTGACCCCCATTGCCTGCCCTTACCAATCTTCCACCTATAAGTCAATACACAGAAGTTAAGGGTTTAAAAAAAAATTTAAAAAAATGGCAAATTTTGGGATGCAAGATTGATCAATAAAAGTATATACTGGGGGCATCTAGATGGTTCAGTGGGTTGAGAGCCAGGTGTAGAGAAGGTCCTGGGTTCAAATTTGACCTCAGATACGTCTTAGCTGTGTCTGGTCAAGTCACTTAATCCCCATTGGCTAGCCCTTACTGCTCTTTGCCTTAGAACCAATACAACAGTATTGATTCTAAGACAGAAGGTAAGGGTTTTAAAAAAATAAATAAAAGTCTATACTGAGTCCTTACTATGTTCCTAGCATCATTTTGTTGTGGGGGATAAAAAGGACATTTAAAAAAAGAGGCATATGATTTAGTAGAAAAATTACAGATAATATGTGTCTGAAACAAGTCTCAGACCCAGGTCTTATCTCCGATGCTGGTTCTCTATGGAATGATAGTTAAACGGTTAAAAGAAAAGGGCTAGAGTTCTAGAAGGCTATTCTTTATTCAGGATGGCTGAAATGATGAGTGAGGGACAACACTGGGAAAAATTCAGTATATCAATCATCAGCAGGTAGAGCAATCTTAGAGGCATCTTTTTTTAATTAAACAATTTTTATATCCAGAAATCTCCAAAGCAACTGGCTCTGCAAGGGGCCGTGGCAGCATATGAAAGACACAAAGACAGTAGGAAGTCTGTAGACATGCTTGCTGTGAGCAGACTAAGTGTGAGCGGGATGAAGAGAGGGAGAAACAGGAAAGAAAGGAGAGAAAAAACAAAACCCCAAAGGACAGTTTCTTTGAAATCACTAGACTAGAAATAAAGGCTTATTTCTCACTAACCCAAATTTCAATTTGTTTCTGGACTGGACTTATGATGTTAAATGAGGGGAAAATCAGATGAACTCCCTACCTTCTATGCATATCAGTATTGTACTTTCCCTACAACTTTTAGTCTTTTCTTAAAAAATAAATGTTCTTGATACATTTTATTATGATGTAATTAACAAGTCTTTATTTTAATTTTTAATTCTTACCTTCTGTCTTAGGACCAATACTAAGACAGAAAAGCAGCAAGGGTTAGGTGATTGGGGTTAAGTGACTTGCCCAGGATCACACATCTAGGAGGTATCTCAGGTCAGATTGAACCCAGATCCTCCCAACTCCAAGGCTGGTGCTCTATCTATAGTGCTACTTAATTGTTTCTCTCAAAAAGCATTTTTTTTAGGAAGGAAGGAAGCAAACATTTAAGTGTGAAATCCTGAGCTAAATGCTTTACAAATATTATCTTATTTCATCATTGCAATGATCTTGGTAGTTAGCTGCTATTATTATCATCTCTGTTTCACAAGTGAGGAAACTGAGGCAGTCAAGCAACTTGTCCAGGATCACATAGCTAATTACTGCCTGTGGCTGCATTTGAACTTGTATCATTACTTAGCTTTCTTATTGAGTGCCAGGCACTGGCTCAAAAATTGGGGAGATAGAGAAAGACAAAAACTTGGTTTTTGAGGAATTCAAAATCCTCTCTTTCAGAGAGTCATTTTTTATAATAAAGAAGGATAAAAGAGGAATCAAGGGAAAAGTTTCACATACTAACATTAAAATAAATTACTATTATGGGTAGCACTTCATACCCATAATTCCCCATCTCCACAAAGAAGGTGAGGGTGGGGAGCTGTTTTCTCATCTCTCTCTTCTCTGGAGTCGAGTTGGTCATTATAAATTTGCAGTATTCATTTTCAATTGTTTTCTTTTTCTTTCCATTTCCATTTGCTTCTTAGAGACTTGTCTAGAGTCATTGAGAGGTTAGGTCATATTTCCAGTTGTCAGTGTATGTCAGAGGCTGGGACTGAACATGGATCTTCTTGTGTCAGAGGCTGACTTACAATTCTCTATTCCACTCTTACCTCTTTTGATGTAGCTCTAAGAATGTTTTTATATCATGAAAGGGGGTCAATGTAGGAATTATGATGCCCGTGGCATATTTATCTTTTTATGTCATTAAAGCAGCTTGCCTTTTAATCAACAATTGTGCATTTTCTTTCTGTAATTTGCACATTACATAGAAGCCCCCATCTGTCTGAAAGTCTTTGGAAAATTCCAACTTCAAAGTTGCTAAACATAAAAACATAGTGAATTGTTGAAGACAAACTTCCACTAATTCAAAAGGTTTTTATGACTGGACTTCTCCATTTGCATTTATTATTTCCTTCCCTTTCAAGTTTCATATTTGCAGTTTAGGTACCCTGAGTCCTGGAGAAGGAAATGGCAAACCACATCAAGTACCTTTGCCAAGAAAACCCCCCAAATGGGATCATGAAGAGTCTGACATGACTAAAACAACCAAACAACCCTTAGACTGAGGAGTATCATAGATAATTTGCAGATAGATAGTGCAGTGGATACAGCACTCGTCTTAGAATTGAGAGGACCTGAGTTTAAATCCTGTCCCATTCACTTGGCATCTCTGTGAAACTTGACACTTCATGCAACTTCTATCAAGCTTTAGTTTCCTCATCTATAACGAGGGCATAATAATAGCATCTATTTGACAGGGTTGTTTTGAGGATCAAATGAGATCATGTAGGTAAAGTGCTTTGCAATTGTTATAGGGCTACATAATGCTAGATATTATTATTATGTTGACATGTTGAGGAAATCTTTTCTATGTCTATATAAAGGATTTAAGGTATTTAAGTTCCATGAGCAATATTTTTACACTCAGTTTTAATCACCAAGCGTTTCTGAGTGTCTCCTGTATGCTGACATACATTTAGAATATAAAGGAAGCACAAAACATGGAGCATCCCTTCAGACTTAACATCTAACTGGAGGAGTAAAGTTTGCTGGTCAGAGGAGTCACTAAAACCCACATCGCCCATCTCCATTGATGGAGATTGGAGGTTGCTGTGGATGCTCATGTGCCTTAGCCTGAATCTTAAACTCCTTAGATTGACTCTCCGTAGAACATGTCATAACCACTTTTATTAGACCTCTACCTTGAAAGGAAGGCAGCTAAACACAAATCAAAGAGAACTTGCTGCTTCTCACTGAGTTGACTGATTCTATCATATAAACTATTGTAAGATTAAAATTAATATCCAATAACTCCAAGTATTATATTTTATAAGATTTAGTAATAATCACTTGAAGTTCAGGAAATTGATAAAGCCTGAGTACAGACAAGTTTACCAGATGGTGAAGTAAAAGAAGAGAGCTCGAGGGGGCGGGATTACAGAAACCTTATCTCCAAAAACATAAGGACATAAGGTGAGGATGAAAGTGGGATTCTGGGAATTGTAGTTCGAGGGCACAGAAATCCTAATTACACACAATATTGTATATTGAGACATTTTCCAGTTGTGTCTGACTCTTTGTGACTTCACTTGGGGTTTTCTTGGCAGATACTAGAGTGGTTTGCCATTTCCTTCTCCAGCTCATTTGACAGCTGAGGAAACAGAGGCAAACAAGGTTAAGTAACTTGCCCAGGGTCATACAGTTATTAAGTGTCTGAGGCCAAGTTTAAACTCAGGAATTTGAGCTTTTCTGACCTGGGGGCCAGTACTCTATCCTCTCCACCGCCATAAAGGGACATATGGATGCTTCCTGATACTAATATAATCAGGCTGTAACAGGATGTAGGAAGATTCCCAGATACAAAGAATATACTTAGGAGCCAAAAATAGACCAATAAATCACCAATGATGCAGTTGCCTTCAGAAAAATATACTGAAATGGCTAGAACGGTATGGATGCTTTTTTCTCATTGGGACCAGAATGAAGAACTAGAAGTAATGATGGAAAGGGGGAAGAAGAAAATTTAGGCTTGCTATAAGAGTGAAACAACTCTTCAATTAGAACATTTGGCCAGTAGAATGGGTTGCCTTGGTTAATAATAGATTCCCTTTCACTGAAAATCTTTAAGCAAAGGCTGGATGACCAACAGGGATATTGTAAAGAGGATATTTCCTTAGGTATGGTATAGATGTCTACTGAAGTCCCTTCCAACCTCCAAAATTCTGTGATTTGGATTTAACTTCATAAGGTTCTTAGAACTTTTCAGAATGCTGAGCATTAGCAGTTTCTGCAGTATAAATATGTATCTTCAAAAACAGATTGCAAATAATTTTTGCAACAATTGTATAGAAAAACAAAGGAAGCACATATTTCTACAACCAGAATGGTATATAATAGAGAAAGGTAGATAGGAGATAGATGATTATAGCCTTTATTAAGTGCTTACTTATGTGCCAGGGACTGTACTAAGTTTCCGGAATGCAGCAAAATTAAAACACAAAATTAAAACAGTTTGTGCCTTCTGCGTGTTTCCATTCGAATAGAGTAAGAGAGCTAGGTGGTACAGTAGATGGGTAGCTAGGTGGTACAGAGAATATGAGAATAATGTTGAGTCTGGAGGCAGCAAGAGTCATCATCTTTTGCAGCTAAATCTTAGCTCAGACACTAGCTGTGTGATCCTGGGAAAATCACTTAACCCTGTTGGCCTTACTTTCCTCATCCATAAAATGAGCTGGAGAAGGAAATGGCAAACCATTCCAGTATCTTTGCCAAGAAAACTTCTAGTGGGATAATGAAGGGTCAGACACGACTTTAATAGCAACAAAAGGGAAAGGCAACCCATGAAAGGGAGGTGAACAGGTGGGGAGTGGAAATACCCCTGAAGGGATGAAGTCCTGAGGAGTTCCGCGAATCCTGCACTGAACCAGAAGTTGAGAAGGCATGATTGGTGTGGGGACTTCCTCAAATGGAGCTTCAGGAAAGCTTATCAATAAGAGGAGGGGACTGTACAGATAGAAACATTGCCAGTATGAAGATGGCCACATAGATCCAGAATAAGTCCTTGGGAGTGAAATGATTAAAATAAAAGCTCTTTCTTTTTTAAAAAGTAATACTTTAATTGAAAGAAAACCGGAGCTTCAGCAGCCTGAAACTGACTAGCCTCTCTCAGACCTTGAATCTTTCCTAGGCGCAGGATTGGTCCTTATATAGACCAATCATGCACCAGGAAGTAGGGCATGACCCCTCCCTAGCACAGGATTGGTCCAATTCAAGACCAATCCCATGCTAGGAAGCAAGGGGCGTGGTCCATCTCCCAGCACGGGATTGGTCCATTCAAGACCAATCCCACACCAGGAAGTAGGAAGGAGAGACCCCTGGGGCACGCTGGGGGATGCAATTCCCGGCCTCAACATTTTAAAACTCACCAGCATCGTGGCCCGAATTGGGTCTGGTAAGGGAGCTTTCTAAGAAGGAGGTTCGCTCGCCACAGACGCTTCCTAGCAGCGGGACTCTAGACATGTCACTTAATCCCAATTGCCTGGCCCTAGCCACTCTTCTGACTTAGAATTGATACTAAAACAGAAAGTAAGAGTTAAAAAACAAAAAAGATTTGAGGATGAATTCATCCTTCAGCGGAGAAGACCCTTGGTTCAAATGTTCGGGAGGAGTCCAGGGAGTCATGGGCTTACAAGGGTTACCTCAAATGTGAATATATATTAAGCTGAAAATAGCTTTGTGGCTTGAAATTCTAGCACTGTAGTTTTGTTTGAAGAAATGTTCTGGAGTAAAGACAATACTGATAAGATTTATTGTCTCAGGTTGCTGCAGAGAAATGTTGGCATTCTTGTGTATCACTTTATATATCCTGGAATGCCTATTTATGTCATAATAACAAGTACACAGTAGCATTAGATTAGATATTTTCAAACAACATTTTATGCAATGTTTGAATACAGGATGCATAAATCCATCAGATTGTCACTTTTATCTCTGTGGCTCTCATTGGACAATAAAAACAGAGGAGAGTCCTTTGTTTTAAAATTAAAGTCCCCTGTGCTCTAGTATATGGGCAGGTCAAATCACATCCATCTGAGCCCCATAATATCCATTTACCATCTCATTACTTTTTGTCCCTTCTATACAGAGAGCTCTAGGACACAAATGTAAACCTAAACTGCTCCTTTAAGAATTTTGTTTCATCCCATTAAATTCTACAGTTCTCTCAGTTATACTCAGACATATGTTGTTAAATCAATTTTAGAAGTACTGAAGAAATTCTATTGCAATTCATTATCCTTTAAATTTATATTTTCATTCCCTCCTGTTCACTGAGTACAATCAAAGCAGGAAAGTACTTTCGAAAGACTAGTCTTCTTTCTGTCCAGGGGGTCAGGGTCATGTCAGTGGTACAATTGGGCACAGAGGTAGTGCTGGGGTCCCAAACTATTATTCCTGAATAGTCATCTGGCATGGCAATGGGAGTTATTTAACCTAGTTACCCTCTTAGAAAACTGCCAAACAGTTCCAAACAGTGTTTTGAACTTGACCACTTTCCAGTGAATAATTCCACCTTCCCACAAAAAGCAGCTTCTATCTAATACTTAGCTTAGCTTAGAAATAATCACTAAAAATATGGGACCTGGATGGCTCAATTAGGACCAGGCTTTATTATTCCAGGAGCACCTAGGTGGCACAGGAGATAGAGATCTGGATCTGGAAGACCTGAGTTTAAATACAACCTCATTCAACCATTTGTTTGACCCTGGACAAGTAACTTAACCCTGTTTACCTTAGTTTTTTCATCTATAAAATGAATTGAAGAAGGAAATAGCAAAAATTATCTAGTATTTTTGCCAAGAAAATCCCTAAGTAAGGTCATGGAGAGTTGGACATACCTGAAACAACTTAACATCAAAAATATTATTCCAGATATATTAATGATCCATTTGATGGCAGTTGGGCCCTTGAGTGGAATCTAAAGAAACTTCTTTTTATTCTTTGAAATTATTTAAAAGTAGTTTTAGTTAATTGTTTTAGTAGAAACTTGAGAAGCAGCTTGACAGAATAGGTTGCACTCTGGACCCAGAGTCACAGAGACCTGAGTTCTACTTCTGACCCATATTGACTTTGTGACCCTTTGACTCCTCAGTAGTTCCAGGCAATCATATAAATTGTAGAGAAAATCCTGATCAATGAAAATCCTCATTAATGAAATCATAGATCCAATTAAAAAAAGAATAATTTAACTTTGAATGTCAATATAAACAACAACATTTGCCTTGCTTAGTAATTGATGTAAGTTATATAACCATGGGCAACTCACCTAATCTCCAATGGTCTCAGTTTCCTCATCTGTAAAATGTGAGTTTTGGTCTTAGCCTTTATGGTATCTTCCAGTCCTCAATTTGGGATTCTCTCATCCTAGATTTAAATAAATTAATTTCATTGCTTGAGGGAGTACAACACTATTACAATATTTCTTTCTGGTTCTCTGTGATGACTCTTTGTTAATTTATTTGTATTTACTTTTCCTCATATAAGCATAACAAATATGTATTCCATGCTTTCACTTTTTTCTCATTTTGCCTTATTTCACAAAGTCTTCCTTGATTTCTTACTCTTTCTCATACTTGTCGATCTTAATTGCATTATTTTATTGAACTAACTACATTATTGGGCATAATTTATTTAACAATTCCTCTGTTGTTGCATGTTTAGTTCTGCGTGTACTCTTAGGCTCATAAATGGACTTGGAGTCTCTGAATTATGAGTATTCAAAGATTTCAGTTATCTGGTTGCTGTTAGCATCCCCTAAGAGGCCAATAAATATGACTGTGAACTTTTATAGCATTCTTGTTCTGGAGAGAATGAGGCAAGGGAGAACAGAATTTGAAATTGAAGCTGAAAATGATGATGGGGATGGGATAAATAGCCATCTTTGGTATCTAGAAGAATAAGTAGTGCCTAGCAGATTAGATTATTTTTTATGATCACACTTTACATAACAGTATACACCTATTGGGTGTGTGAATAATTATTTATATGCAGCAGAAAAGGACTATGCATTCTATATCTATAGCAACAATTACCCAGGTAACCACCTAAAAATCTAATTGGGAGATTGTATTTTTTAAATCAAAAGTGTTTCCTTAGACTTTAGAGGTAATAATGCATGAAATGAGTCTTTGATTCAAAATACTTGAGATAGGTATGAAGCCAGATCTGAATAACATCTAATAAACTATTAGAGAAAAAAAAAAACTCACCTTCTTTGTTGCAATTAAATTTGCTAAGTAAATTTCCATGTTGCTTTTTATTTAAATAGTAGTGAAAGGGCCATACTGGAATTAGGTAATTCACCAAATAGGCATTTTAAATGGTTTAGCATAGACATTATTCTACTCATAATTTCTTTTTCCATTGAGAAAACTAAAATTTAAAGATAGAAGATTTGGCTCGATAGGATAAATCAGTGCCATTGCCAAAGCTCTGTTTGATCTTGAAATTGGAATGCATGCTATGAAGGGGGTCTGTGGGAAGTCCCTGTGGGAAGCTATGGGTAGAATGCTATTATTTCCTTAATAAGCATAGCTGGGGAAGGAGTCCTGATCCAAATCCTGGGGAACCGGAAGAGATGGAGAAGGCAGCTACAAACCAAGGTGACTGGAATGGCAGATTGAGTGAAACAGATAAATTAATAGGATAAGTGAACAGAAGCTGGAATGGAAGAGTCAGAAACTGAAACTGGAAATAACTGGTTATAATGGCGGAGACAAGCTGCTCAATGAATAAAGACGAATGCTAGCCCATTGCCTCATGGCGAGAGGTGAGATAGGGGAACCATATCTGTCCGATGGAAGTTAAAGGCAAAATGTGGGCATCTTCCATTTAGGCAGCGTCCAGTTTAATTCAGTTGAAGAAACATTAAGCACCTGCTATGGACAAGCCATTATATTAGGTGCCAGAGATAGGAAGAAAAACATGAAGCAGCCCCTGCCCTTCAGGTGCTTTTATTCTATTAGATGGAGGATACATTACAACTCATGTAGAAATCATGAAAAAGCAAAAATAATTTCAAGAGGGAGACAAGTGTGGAGGGGGAGAAGGATAAGAAAGACCTCATGCAGGTGGTGCCTGAGTAGTGAAATATATTTTCATTTCAGACATGGGGGGGTCACTTGTGAAAGGGCACTGAGACAGGAAATAGAATATAATTTATATCTCTAGTTCCTAAATTACATTAGAGAACAGAAAAATCAATTGGAACCAGAAATAAGACATATAAAGGAATATGTTTCCGAAAACCACAGCACAGAACTTCCTAATGTTCTTGAGGGCATTCATATTATCTTAGTGCTAGGGTAAGAATAAGCCTTCTTTGAGCTCCTCCTTTAATAGGCATTTTCCATCCTCTTTCTGATCTTCTTGGAGAATGCCAAAATTTGCATTGAAGAGAATGGAAATCTAATTCCAATGAATATTCATTCATTAAGCATGTACTCACACAAGGCCCTGTTTTTCTTTCAATTAACTATAAAGGTATTGGGTTTACCCAAATGACTTGTACCTCTAGGACCCATATAATATTTGATATATAACCAGAATGATTGATATAACTTTTTTCTTCCGCTTTACTCAGGACCCATAAACATCTAGAACTTTTTGTTGTTGTTTTTATTGTTATTTAGTCATTTTAGTTGTGTCCAACCTTTTGTGATCCCATTTTGGGGTTTTCTTGGCAAAGATATTGGCATGGTTGGCCATTTCCTTCTCTACATCATTTTACAGATGAGAAAACTGAGGCAAATAGGGTTGAGTGACTTTCTCAGGGTCATACAGCTAGTAAGTTTGTGAGGCTAGATTTGAACTGAGGGGCATATAGGTCTTCCTGATTCCAGACTGAGTACTTAATCCATTGGGTCACTTAGCTGTCAGTGCAAATGGAACTCCACTGGCCAATCCAGGGGTCCTGTTTTCCTTATAATCAGCATGTGGGTGCCTCTTATTCAAAGTAGTAAAAAATATAACCTGATCTTATTGATCAAACTCTTCTCTGGCTGTTCCTGAAGAAAAACCACCTGATCTCTGTTCCAAGTTCCTGTATCCTTCTGGGAGAACTCTTCCTACATCCTGGTGTACCTTCCAACTGATCTGGCCTGGGTTTCTCTCATGGAATTTCACCAGACTGAGATGGTCTCTCTTTTTTGGTTTTGGTAGCTCCTATCTGAAGATAGAGATATAGATGGTTGCAGAGTATCCAGAAGGAGGCAACCAGGATGGTAAAGATGATTGACCTGATGTTATCTAAGGATCAACTAAAGAATCTGGAGCTCTTTAGCTTATAGAAGTAAACACTTAGCGGGTTATATGACAGCTGTCTTCAAATTTGTGAAAGGCTGTCATGTAAAGGAAGATGTGGACTTGTTCTCTTTGACTCCAGAGAGTTGAGCTAGGATGTGTGATCCCTTGTAAAAAGGAATGGGTGATCAAAGCAGAGGAATAAAGAGAGAAGTAGCAAAGATGGCAATTTGAGCTTGATATCAAGGAAAAATTCTCTGCAAAAAGAGTTGCCCAAAAGAAGAATGTCCTCAGAACCTGGAGGACCACTTGCTAGATATGTTATAATGGGGTTTCCTTTTGTGTGTGGGGCAGCTAAGTGGCACAGTGGATAGAGAACTAGGTCTGGAGTCAGGAAGACTCATCTTCCCAAATTCAAATACAGCCTCAGACACTTACTAGCTGTGTGACCCTGGGTAAGATACTTATTTTATTATTATTTTTTTAAAAATTTATTTTTTAGAAAAATTGTCCATCATTACATAATTCATGTTCTTACTTTCCCCTTCACTCTCCCCCCATAGCCAACACACATTTCCACTGGTTTTAACATGTGTCAATGATCAAGACCTATTTCCAAATTGTTGATAGTTGCATTGGTGTGGTAGTCTTGAGTCCACATCCCCAATCATGTCCACATCAACCCAAGTGTTCAAGCAGTTGTTTTTCTTCTGTTTCCACTCCTGCAGTCCTCCCTCTGAATGTGGGTAGCATCTTTACCATAAATCCCTCAGAATTGTCCTGGGTCATTGCAGTGCTGCTGGTACAGAAGTCCATTACATTCGATTTTACCACAGTGTATCAGTCTCTGTGTACAATGTTCTTCTGGCTCTGCTCCTTTCACTCTGCATCAGTTCCTGGAGGTCTTTCAAGTTCGCCTGGAACTCCTCCAGTTTATTATTCCTTTTAGCACAATAGTATTCCATCACCAGCATATACCACAGTTTGTTCAGCCATCCCCCAATTGAAGGGCACACCCTATTTGCCTCAGTTTCCTCATCTATAAAGCGAGTTCGAGAAGCATTAGAGCAAATGGCTCTAGTATCTTTGCTCAGAAACCCCACAAGTGGGGTCACAAAGAGTCAGGCATGACTGAAATGACTGAATAACAATAACAGCAAATGGGTTAGACTAGATAGCCATGAGGTCGCTTCCAAGTCTCAGATTCTGTGATCTATAAAGAGATGTCTTTGAACCACATGGTTTATGGACTTCTGTTACCGTTTGTTTTAAACTTTACTTTCCATCTTAGAATCAGTATTGTGTATAGAGTGGTAAGGGCTAGGCAATGGGGGTTACCCCACTAGGAAGTGTCTGAGGCCACTGTTACTGTTTTTACCTGCTCTCTCTATCATTATTGTTTCAAATTTCTTAACCACCAACCATATTAACTCTAAATAACCAAGGGACTATACTGGACACATACACATCAAAATCTACAATGCCATTTCAGTATGTATCAGTTCCTGGACCACTTTAGTTGAATTACTATATTGGATTTCTGTTTAACACAAAGTCAGATTCTTTTTTGAGTTCCTGGTGAAGGATATCAAAGAACATTCCACAGTTGCTCCATGAACTCTCAATACCACCAAATTGTCTGTCTAGAATTTGTACACATAACAATGTCTCTTGGCTGTTATATCTTTAAGAAGCAAATGAGATTAAAGAAAGCTCAGACGATGTTATTATTCTGTCTTATAAACTTATTTATCATCCTGTACACTTCTACACTTCTAAAAGAATCCACATCATAGTGAAAAGGTTTTGGAATATTGTCCTTGATATAGTAACTACCTAAACCAAGTCCTGAAAAAATAAATAAATGAATGTTGTTGGGTGGGTTGTTAAATAAGTATTGATGGGGTATTGATAGGGTTTAATAGATTGGATGGTGTTAACTGTTTTCTCTAGGTTAGTAATTGTCCTTGGGCCAGTAACTTAAATCCTAACCTATTGATCTGGGAAAGGATTTCAGGGATAGGCTATTGAGGTAACAGCAATAAGGTTTATTAAATTAACTGGAATAGGTAAGAGAAGGGATAGGGATTAACTAGGAACAGATCTGAATTCCCTCCCACGAAGGTCCAACAAGTTTCCTATACTGATCTCTCTAAATTACCCAACTGCCTAACTCAATCCTATCCAGAGTTTTCCCTATGATGGTATTTAAATTAAGGGAAAACTGGAAGGTGAAATAGGTCCAACTGGGCTGAATGGGAGATCTCACGTCTGTTGTCCTTCAAGGGTCTTCCAGGAATCCAGGAGATCTCAGCAATTAATCCAAAGGGAGAGGGAGTAAGGCTTTTGACTCCACTGTCCATCAGTGTGTCTCACCAGCACTCAACCTCTTTCCAGTCAGTAAATCTTGATGGTTGATGAATCACAGAAGCAGGATATTCAGAGAGAAGAACAGCCAGTACCTTCTGGATGTAAGTCCAGGGACCAACTGCCAACACAGCCAGTCACTGACCCAAAGTTCTAGAACCCTTTCTCTGCCTTTTGCCTGTCACCTTCACTTTCCCTAATTTCTCTACAACAGTTCTTGACATGGTTCAAGTCTTTCCACAGAGTACAAGTTCTCCAATAACTGAATCTCCTGGTGGCTATCTCACCCAGCAAAAAAGTATACAATGAAACATCAACAATAACAAAATAGAGCGGCTTCTAAAGACAGTTGTTTATTTTGCAAGCAAAATGTGTAATGAAAAGAATTAGTGCCAAGTAATAGGAGAGAGCATGAAAAATAGTGACTGGTTGACTACTCATCAGAGATGTTCCTATCAGGATACAGTGGAATAGATGATTTCTGAAATACTCCACTTCAGTGCTTCTGAATTCTTCATTGGGCTGTTATGTATCAATGTCTTAAAAAAAAACACCTCTTTTTGTCTTAGAATCAATATTGTGCATTGGTTTCACAGCAGGAGAGCAGTAAGCACTAGCCAATTATAGGTAAATGACTTGCCCAAGATCACACAACTAGGAAGTGTCTGAAGTTAGGTTTGAACCCTAACTTGAACTCTGATATCCAGGCCTGACTCTCTACGGAGTCACCTACCCATCTCTATCAATGTCTTTTTTATTTTATTTTTTTAACAGCATCATGTCTTTTTGAATGATCTACAAAATGCTGATAAAGAAATTATTTCTCCCTATTACATTTTTTTTTGTGGATTTCATAACTTGTTTGAAGAGGCAACAGATGATCTGATGAGTAAAATTTGATTCCAAAATGACAATGATGATAGTCATTTTTTGTTAGGGTATATTCAATTTCATTTTATGTGGTATTGTTTGCTATTCATCATATCTGGTAATCTTTCATTCCCTTCTTAAGGGAAGTGTTCAGGATATGCAAGCATCTACAACCTTTGTTTTCATTTGTTTCTTGATGCCAAATCATGTTTTCTGACAGTTTTTGCTATACTCACCCACTGAAGTTAATAAATATCACTTCCTACTTGAATGCATTTCCTTACCATTCTTTTCCCTCTCACCCTTCCTCCCATCTACTTGGAATTTTCTCTCCCTGGAAATTACTTTTTACATACTTGGTATTTAAGTTTTTGTACACATGCTATATGCCCTCAGTAAAATAAATATAAGCTCCTTGATACAAGGGGCAGTTTCTTTTTTGGCTTTGTATCCTCAGGGTCTATCATAGTGCCTTGCTTATAATAACTATTTATTAAATCTTTGTTCATTTAACTCAAATAGAATGGAATGGAATGTTGAAGTTCTTTTAAGCTTTAAGGAAATCTAACAGACTTCAATGAAATTAGTTGATTTGCATTTCATTCTAGCTTCACTACCCTATATTATTTGGCAAGCAATCTGACCTCTTTCTTTTTTTCCTCATCTCTAAAATGGGGATAATGAAATTAATTCTTTGTGCAGGGATTGACTGATAAGATGATGTAAAGCACTCTTACAAATAAGGAGTACTTCGCAAATGACAACTATTATGGTAATTTAATCAGTAGAAGTGTGGTTGCTACTCATGGTATATTTACAGCCAACTGTGCTATTAGACCAAGGTAGTGCCCAAGTCTATAGCCTTACAAATAAGCTAGGTCAAGAGGGGTACGGCTCTTGCTAGAAATTTTGATGCCTGTAACTAGTTGGTAGAGCCAAAACCCATGACAAAACACTGAAGCAGAGGGAGATAGAGTCCCTTGAATAGGGCAAATGAAGTGGGTTACAACAGGTTGCAGAGGACCTCTCCTGGGATTTAGCAATGCTTGAATACTAAGTACATCACCTTCCTATTTTAATTATTTCTTCTGCTGGCACCTATTCTGGCAATTCAGTGGCATAGTTAATAAAGTGCTGGAGTCAGGAAAATCTGAGTTCAAATTTAGCCTCAGACACTTACTAGCTATGTCCTGGGGCAAATCATTTAACTTTTATTTACCTCAGTTTCCTTAATGGTAAAATGGAGATTAACAACAGCACCTATTTCACAAGGTTACAGTGAGATAAGATAATAAAATTCATGAGATAATATTTATAAAGTGCTTAGTATGGTCTTCGGCATGTAGTAGGCACTACATAAATGTTTATTCCGTTTTCCTTACTAACTAGGTACTAATAAGTTCAACTACTTGTTTGTCACATGAGTGTAAGAGTTGTGAGAGCCCTCGCTCAGAAAATGTCAGGACCCTTAGCCAAAGTCCTAGTTGCCCTGCCCTGGTTACAGCTCTGAGGATGGCATCTCTTGTGACCACAGGGAGAATTTAGAGTAAATTTGGGTTTGGCAATCCATGCCATGTCCACTAAAGACTGAATATCTTGAGTGGCGGATCAAATGAGGCAATCAATCTTATGATTGATAATATCGACCAATCTTGTGATTGATCGATAATCTTAGGACAATAAAATTTGGATGCTTCAAGTGTTCTTTAGGTAATCTAGTCTAGCCTTTTCATGTTATAGATGATGAAATTGGACTTGTTCAGTACCACAGAGTTAGTAAAAAACTGAACCAAGGTCTGCTTTTTCTACATGTTGCACTTTTTCTACTCTATTTTGTCAGTTCACATTTCTCTTGATCAAGTGTAAACTTCCCTGGCTTGAAATAGCCACTCTACCTCCATCCTCTCGCAGTCCCTAGGTTTCTGGTTTCCTGAGAAACTCTATTTCCTGACCTGATCTGGCCTCTGCTTTACATCCATTTTGGAACCCATCCTTCTTTCCGGAGGGGAACAGTGTGCTTCAGCCTGACTGACTCCCCTAATTACCAGCATGTGTTGCTCCTCCCCACCTCCTCTTGGGAGCAGACATGCTAATGCTGTGTTGAATTTCTGAAAAACATCGAGCTTTATAAAGGAGTGAACACTCATAAGGTTGTACTTGCATTAACACTTTGGGCATCTGTACTGAATCCAGGATGTCAGGAGCAGCTAGCCAAGATTTCCAGAATGGTATAAGAATTGAAATTTCCCAATTAGGAGAAATTATAAGAGGGGGGCCTGCCATTTTACAACCAACCTTCAGGAATTGTCTTCATCTCTTGCATATCTCTCTTCCAAACAAAATCAATCTTTATTTCAGCCTCGGGGAATTCTAGACCTTTTTAAAGGAACAAGGTCATCCAAAGTTTGATGTGTTTGGATTTGGGAGAAATATTCTTTCCATTCAGACCTCCCTGTGTTATTTTTGGCCTTATGAAATGCCTCAGGGTAGGTGCAGGCTAGATTCAAGGGTGGTTGTACCAGAGCCTCAAGCTATACCAACATATAGACTGGGTTTCTGCAAAGTATACCTTCAGCCTTGGCAAAATGATGTAGTATCGTTTAAATATTTAATTTTAAATATTAATTAAATACAATTAAATATTTAATTTCATTTAAATTTGAATAATTTAAAATAAGTTCAAATAATTCAGCCATGATAGAGAATAATTTTCCTTGGAGACAATATCTAGTTTCACTTCCTCGTGTCACAAAATAAAAATAAAAAAGGAACATACAACCCAAGAAGGAGAGGTCTTTCAGGGGCACGGGTTGGTTTTCTAGTTTAATTGCTGACTGTCCACCTTCTGTCTTTTTCTTTTTGCTATATGACTGGTACGATAGTTGGAATGATCAAATTAAATGAAAACCCAATTAACTCCATAGGGCTGTGCCAGCTTTTCACCAGGGAGAAAAGGAAGAGGGAAGGGAAACCTAAAAATAAAAAATAAATAAACTCCTTTTCTTGCTTATTTCTACTAGCTGAAATACTGTTTAATCGTTTCAGTTCATTACTATCCGATAACTCATACAATGTTTGTGCCTACACAAACACAAAACTGGTTTTATTCCAGCGCATGAATTTATGAGAGCATATCTGGTGGCTTGAAATCCTCCTTTCCCTCACTTTGGTCGCATAGCAACCACTTGGAGCTGGGAGCTACTGCCAGCTGACTTGTTAGGGGACCCCAGGGGCCAGTTTTTCAAGTGTCATTGAGGTAGGTTCTCTCTTCTCTCCTTCTCCCTCTTTTCCCACTTCTCTCTGTCTCTCTCTTTTCCCTCACCGTGTCCATCTTATTCTCTCTATAAATATATGTATGGATGCATAGTTGCACATCAATTTGTCATATAGATGTTATGTTATGATACGTATTAGAAAATAAAACATAGAAAACATGACATTTTAAAACTAAGCAGTTAAGTGGTGCACTAGATTGAGTGCTGGACCTGGAGTGGAGAAGAACTGAATTCAAATCCAGATTTGGACTCACTATGTGATCCTGGGCAAGTCACTTAACTGCTATTTGTCTCAGTTTCCTTTTCTGTAAAAAGGGGATAAAAATAGAATCTATTTCCCAGGGTTGTTCTGAGAATCAAATGACATAATACTTGTAAAGTGCTTAGCAAAATGGCAGCTAGTGCTGGCACATGGGAGCTGGAGTCAGCAAGACCCGAGTTCAACTCCAGCCTCACATACGTACTATGTGACATTGGCCAAGTCACTCAACCTGGTTTGCTTCAGTTTCTTCATCTGTAAATGGGCTGATGAAGGGAATAGCAAAGCACTCTAATATCTTTGCCAAGAAAATCCCAAATAGAATCACAGAGTCAGACACAACTGAAAGGATCTGGCCACAAAGACAAAACTCAGCACAGGATTTGGCACATAGCACTTTTTAAACGAGCTATCACTAGTTATTTCATTTAAATGAGCTATTATTAGCTATTTATTACATGTGACCTGCAGGATCCTCATGTACATATTAGTGACCTCCGTTTCTATTTGAGTTTGACACTACTGACTGAGAGCAATGAAGGTTTCAGTGACTTGTCCAAGGGTTCACAGCCAATATACATCAGCAGCAAAATTTGAACATTGGTCTTCCCGTCTTTGAACCCAGCTCTGTATCCACTATGCAATACTGCCTCATTTCCACACTGACATTGGCCTCCAGCTTATTGTCCATATCTTGTCCACTCCTTCTCTGGCTCCTTTTGTCCCATCCCCATTGCACAAGTCCCATCCTTACTCTACATGCTAAAAACCTACTTTTACACTTTGGGGAATAGTTGGTTGAGTTAAATATTAGGGAATTGAAACTCTGTATGCAGCACTTACAAGATGGAACTGTTGGAAGCTAAATTTGGCCTTTTTTGCCAAGTTAATAAATCACCTAGTCTAGAGAGGCTAAAGGCTTTCCCCCTGTCCCCATCTTTTAATGGATGAATCATTTGGAACTTAAGCCAAACACGTTAGAACTCAGATGTTTCTTTCAATGTACTCTGATGACATTGACTGTCAACACTCTTCTTTCCTTTCATAGGTTAAGGGTTTAGAGCAGTGATTCCCAAAGTGGGCACTGCCGCCCCCTGGTGGGTGCTGCAGCGATCCAGGGAGGCGGTGATGGCCACAGGTACATTTATTGTTCCTATAAATTGCTATTAAAAATAAAAAAATTAATTTCCAGGGGCTAAGTAATATTTTTTTCTGGAAAGGGGGCCATAGGCCAAAAACGTTTGGGAACCACTAGTTTAGATCTTTGACTAAATTAAGAGGGTACAAAGGGTGATCAAACTTCCATTTTCTGGGGTATCAGATTTATTATTATTTTCTGAAAGGACTGTTGATTTTTGCATGATGGGAATTGAAGTTCAAGGGATGGAAGGCCCAGTTTGGAAAGCTTATGAAAGACTTAGGTTGGAATGGACCATGTGATGCTCCATCCTTGTTTGTGGGTGCCGGATGGGCACTGATTTATGGCTACATCTGCTGTTGCAGAACCCGCCGCTGTTGACAATTCCACCTTTTCGATTTGCAATCTGTCTACTACCCTCATTCAAAAGGAGCTACCCTTTCCCAATTACTGCACACCAGATTGCTCTGTCTGAAGCCGCATTTCCCAGCTGTCCCTGACTTTGGTTATCTTTCTGAAGCTGCTCTTCAGTGTATTATTTAAGAACGTTTGCCCAATCTGCTAGTCATCACCCCTTTTCAGTTTGCCAAGCAGCAGCCTCTAGACCAGTGGTTCCCAAACTTTTTTGACCTATTGCCCCCTTTCCAGAAAAAATATTACTTAGTGCCCCTGGAAATTAATTTTTCTAAAAATTTTAATAGCAATTAATAGGAAAGATAAATGCACCTGTGGCCATCACCACTTCCTTGGATCACTGTAGCATCCACCAGGGGGCAGTGGTGCCCACTTTGGAATCACTGCTCTAGCCATTCAATCTATGGAAGTTGTGTTCAGCAAGTATCACCACTATTTTGATCATCTCTCTAATGTTCCTGGACCTTACTACTGGGATAAAGTCTTTCCCTTTGATTTTTCAGGGCTCCTACATGAGGGAGTTGGAAAAAATCTCAAGAGTCTGGACATGGAGTTTAATGTCTATTCCATTAATGTCTATTTAATGTCTATTCAGTCCATTCCATCGTTATTACTGCTCTGGAAACAATTAAGTCTTTTTTTTTTTTTTTTTTTTTTACCCTTGTACTTCAGTGTATTGTCTCATAGGTGGAAGATTGGTAAGGGTGGGCAATGGGGGTCAAGTGACTTGCCCAGGTTCACACAGCTGGGAAGTGGCTGAGGCCGGGTTTGAACCTAGGACCTCCTGTCTCTAGGCCTGACTCTCACTCCACTGAGCTAACCAGCTGCCCCCCAACAATTAAGTCTTGAAGATCTTTCACTGTTTAATGGCGACCTCATGAACAATTTTTGTCCCTTGGTGTTGATATGTCAGTCTGGTTTGCATTGCAACTTGTTAATTCTCTATTTTCCATCCTACAGATACTATCCCCTTACTACACTCTCTTATTTGGACCTAAATTATTTGTTCCCAATGCTTTCTATCATAGCTTACCTCTTTTTTAAGTTCACTTGATTGTATACTTTGAAATTCATTTTTTCCAAGCAAATTCCCATGTATGCACACACATATGTATTTGTGTATATATGTAAATAGGCATACATATTTATTTATGCCTTTTATTTTTTTTTTACATAGGATCAGGAGTTCCAAGGTTTAGAATAGGAGTGCTGAAGATTTGTACCAGAGAGAGCAATAGAGGGTAGCAGGGTTGGGAGGATCTAAGTTGCTCAGAGGAGATGTAGAAATTAAACTGAGAGAAATAGTGTCATTAGGAAGAGACTAAACCAATGACTTTACTTGTATAAAGAAGTCCCTGTATGAAGAAACTCCCTTTATCAATATAGGTCAGAACCTTTTCTATAACATATATTCTTAGAGAATTGCCTGACGTGCTGAGAGGGAAAGCACATGTCCCCAGATCTTCCTGGTTTTGAAGTCAGTTCTTTAGCCACTCTACCACACAGCTTACATATGTAGGCAACAAAAACAATCATAGGATCTTTTTTTTTTCAGAGATCTTTAGGACCTTCTACTCCAATCCCTTCATGTTACAGATGAGGAAACTGAAGCCCAGGTTGGTGAAGTGACTTGTCCAAGATCACCACTGGTATTCCTAAGCATCTATCTTCATTCTCCCCCACTTCCTGTAATTAAACTATCCCATGGAAAGAAAAAAAAAATGAAAATCTAATGATATAGAAATGGCATCTGGCAATGTATGTGACATTCTGCTTTCTTGGCTTCTTGCCTTTCTTTAGAGGAGAAGGTAAGAGTCATTAATTGTTCTCTAGGACCATTAGTGAGCAATTTTCCATCCTAAGTTTGGCTTCCTTTTAGTGACTTTTTAATTTATATTACTGTAATATTTGGGAAGTGGTTTTGCTGATTCTGTATTTTTTAAATATGGAATTTTATATTTCATTTATTTGAAAATTATAAATTCATTATATAAATTCAAATAAATCTTTATAAATTCAAATAAATCTTCTTAATGTTTCTCTGAATGTTTGATATGACCATTTATTAGGACATAAAAATTATGTCAAATCAATATGCTACAGTCTCCCCAGGCATTTTCTAACCAATAGTCACCCAGTTTGGCGCCCATTCTTTGTTGCTTTAATGGGAGGATTTGCCAATGAGCACCTAGTCCTTAGATCATGTATATTGTACTCTGCTGCCATTCCCCTAAACTCAGAGGATCAACCATTCATCATGACTGGTCATGTGGTATATTAAAGCAATAAGGTAGAACGGGATGCTCAAACAATAAAACAAAAAGTCCCAAAGGAAGCTTCAGTATGATTGTATTTTGGATTGGTTTGGTAAGCTTGCTCCTAGAAATGCAGATAGTGGGGCCAAAAAGTTAAAAACAAAGTTCTGGGTGGAAAATATCTCATCTAAAGCCTCTAAGGATTATCCAGGATGAGCTCATTTGTGTAACGCTTAGGCTTCGGATTGCCTCTCCTAACTCTTTTCTAGTGGGTTGGGTCCCCAGAGTTCATCTGGCAATTATTCCCTTTGGGGTCCCACCAGAAATATTTAAGCACTAGGGGATGACATGAATCTTCCGTCAGGTTTTCTAGTCAAATGGCAGTTAATATCTCTTCAATATTTATTTGATCAGCTGATTTTTCCTCAATATCAATTGACCATTTAATATCAATAAGCTTTTACAAAGGAATATTTACCGATAAGATACAGCAGGAAGCATGGGATAAAAACTTCTCAAAATGGATATAAACTCTACCATAATTTAAAATGGTGAATAGGAAATATTCTGCCTCTCATTCCACCTTTGTCCCATCAACCAAGTTTAGAGCGGGGGTTGAGATCGCCAATGGATGAGTTCCTCCCTTGCTTGTAGGACTTGGTATCTTGGTTACTGGGTCAGTTCATGGTTGGATTGGCTCCAGCATGTTGCTTGTCAGAATTTTAAGTCCTACATACCAGACTTGCTATGGGCTCTGCTAATTTTCCTTCCTTTCAAAGCTTACAAGGTTTTAGACTGATCTCTTCCATCTCTGATACTTATTCCCCTAAGATCGTGAAAGAATAAACAGGAGCCAAGTGTCCATCCTCTCTCTCCTTTTGAGAGGCTTATAATATTTCTTCTTCTTTCTCATTTCAAAACTGGAAGTAAAGTGAAGGCTATTTTGTCTGTTGTGAGCTTTTTTATGCATATTCAGTATTAGCAGACAATTAAAGTAAGCCATCAGAAAACATTCTGAATAATTGCATATGCAAAAAATGATGATGGGAAAGGCTTTTTCATCTGCATTTATGGAAAGAATTTCAGAAAGCCTCTATGTGGACTGTCAGCCAGGCATATTTTAAAAGCTTTTAGCACTGATCTCTCATTAGCCAGTCACTCCATTACTCTAATACAAAGCAATATTATATGAGGGGATGTAGCATACTCTTTAGATATTAGATGGTGCTCCAAATAACTGTGAGTAGCTTAGTCCTCCAACTTCTCATGGCTCTTGCTCTTTTCATCATTGGATCACTAAGCTCTCCAAGACTCAGAGAAAGTCTAGTGGTGTATGATCTGGAGTATACTCCAAATTTCCAAAAATATCTCAATTTGTCAACCAATTAGCTCTCTTTATCTCCACAATCACAGTCCCCTACGCTCTGAGGATCAACCATTTTCTGTGACTGGCCATGTGATATATTAATGTAATAAGGTAACATGGAATACTCAATAAAACAATAAAACAAAACTCCTAAAAGGAAGTTTCAGTGTCGTTGCATCTTGAGTTACTGTCTTTCTCTTTCTCCCTAGAACATATATGCTCTTCTCCTCTCCTCTAAGTCAGTTTGAGAATGAAAAGTGATTAGGCATATTTTTAAAAGAGCAGGAATTCTTTTTTTTTTTTTTTAAACCCTTACCTTCTGCCTTGGAATCAATACCGTGTATTGGTTCCAACGCAGAAGAGTGGTAAGGGTAGGCAATGGGGGTCAAGAGACTTGCCCAGGGTCACACAGCTGGGAAGTGTCTGAGGCCAGATTTGAACCTAGGACCTCCCATCTCTAGGCCTGACTCTCAATCCACTGAGCTACCCAGCTGCCCCCAGCAGGAATTCTTAATCTGAGGCTCTGAGAAAATAGAATTTGGTTTTGAATTCTACTTGTTCTCACCAATATGACAATGCTATCAGATGTCACGGTATCTCCTAGCCTAGCTTGCTCCATTCGGGTCTGGATCTTGTGTTTATTCCCACTATGCTCTTCATCTCTTTGTCCACTATGCTTTCGATACATCCAGTTTGTATCAAGTCCAAGAACATCTGAACAAAGTGATCTCTAGTTCTATTCTGCTTTTGCCACCAGAGCACCATGTCTCTCCCTCAAGGCCTGCCACATGGCAAGAAAAGTATAGAGTCCTGTGGGTGTCTTTTCCTTCTTCCCCCTTCTTTTACTAATCCAGGGAAAAAAATTCTAGGCATAGGTCTCTCCAAGGGAAAGAAAAATGTTAAATTGAAATCCTAGAAATGTATGCTTGCACATATCTCTCAGCTTACACAAGTCTATGATTTCTTTTCCTGTCTTGTCCTCCCCTTTCCTCTCCCCCTCCACCCCCATATTTTCAGGCCACTTTAGAAAGCCAGACTATACTCCCATTGCTTCTTTTGGGTCATTCAATTGCAACTTACCTTATAACTCTTTTAAGGTTCTTATACTTTGCAATGTTCCTGGGAATCTGTGTAGGAAAAGGGATAGCCAGAATGTACAGAGGATTAACAGAATGTTAATAAACTAGAGTAAATTTACCTATGGAGAGGTAAAAAATATGAATCCTGACGAATATAGATATTGAAGAATATATCACATCCAAGAGGAACAGATAAAATAAAAGATGAGGTAGAATGGAGCTAGAAAGACAGTAGAGATGGCCTAATCTAGTATTCTCATTAACAGATAAGGAAAATAAAAAAACGAAGGCAGGGAGACCAAATGATTTGTCCAAGGTCACGCAAGCAGTAAATACCAAAATCCTTGTTCAAACCTAGATTTTCTGGCTTCAAATCCCTCCACCATAGTAGCCTAATTCCAGTGAAGAAATTCATTAACTGGGCAGAGGTGATATATGATGGAAATCTGTTGGTTGAGAGTCAACAAAGGGAGAAATATAATCATTTTTTAGGAATGTGTATTACATAAGACCCTATTAGAAGGAAGAAGTGGATAAAGAGTTCAGAAAGCGGACAAATCAACAAGATTTGACATGGATAGGAGATTTCAACTCTATGAAAAGTTGCTTCTTGATTTACTTCATTCTTTAAAATATAGAAGACATGATAATGGCAACCATTTGGTGCTTGATTCTAATCAATAAAAATCTGAAGTATAAAGAGTACTTTGCTAGGAAGGTAGGAAGTGACCACTTCATTTCAAAATTTGTGACAGTTAAGGAGATGGCCAGGAATCTACACAAAATAGATTAGGAGTTTAGATTCCTAAGAGTTTAGAGGAAGGAAAAATCAGATTCTAGGAAGCAGCTAGGTGGCTCAGTGGATTGAATTCTAGGTCTGGAGTAAGGAAGACATGAGTTCAAATCCATTCTCAAACACTTATTATCTGTGTGACCCTGGGCAAGTCATTTAACATTTTTTTGCCTTAATTTGGAGAAAAAAATGGTAAGCCACTCTAGTATCTTTGTCAAGAGATTCTCATGGACAGTATTGATGTGCTTCGGTCAAAAGGTTCATGAAGAATTGGGTACAATTGAATGACTGAACAAACAACAAGAAGTCAAATTGTAGAGACTAAAATTCCATTTGATAAGAGATGGGATGCTCCCCAAAATAAAATTTTGATAACAGAAACACAAATGTCAAAGAGGAAGGTACAGGAGAGTTTTCTAAAGAGTCTGTGATGGCTGTAAAGGGAATTCAACAAACTCAGATTTCAAAAAAGATATGCACAGGAGATGGAAGTAAATACAGGTAACTTAGGATCATTTATTTATTTTTTTAACATTTATTTATTTTTTATCTTTTTTAAACCCTTACCTTCCGTTTTGGAGTCAATACTATGTATTGGTTCCAAGGCAGAAGAGTGGTAAGGCCTACGCAATGGGGGTTAAGTGACTTGCCCAGGGTCACACAGCTGGGAAGTGTCTGAGGCCAGGTTTGAACCTAGGACCTCCCATCTCTAGGTCTGGCTCTCAATCCACTGAGCTACCCAGCTGCCCGGGATCATTTTAGAAGACTGATATAGTTTTTTTACTTGTGAATAATGAAAGAAACTCTATCACTTTGATCTCACAAAAACTTTATTTAAAGAAAAAACACCACCGGAGTTCCCCTAACCTGAAATTGACTATCCCCGCTAAACTCTGAATCTAGTTAGATTCAAAGGCATCTCCCTGGTGTGGGATTGGTTCTTATATAGACCAATCCTGTGCCTGGAAGTAGGGGGCATGGTCCCTCCCTAGCACAGAATTGGTCCAATTCAAGACCAATCCCATGCCAGGAAGTAGGGAGAGGGATCCCTGGGGCATGCTGGGGAATGTAGTCCCTTGGCAACAATATTTTAAAACCCACATACCAAAGCTGGGGTACTAAGGGTCAGGATCATATGATTAAAGAAAACATTCCACATACATACCACTGCCGTTTGTGGTGAGGGAGACAACAATGATGTGTGTCAGAGACAAGGAAGATCTATAGAGCTCCTTTTTTATTTCTGCTTTTTCAACCAAAAGGGACCCTCAGGCTGCAAAGTACAGAACAAATACGAATTAACAGAGAACTGAAATCCAAGATAAGTGAGGAGATGGCAAAAAAGTACTTAGCTGGTCTTGATGAGTTCAAGCCACCATCTTCTAATGAATGATGTGCCAGGCAGGCTATTGGGAGAAAGAGTGGCTATGATTACTAAGTGACCGTTGGAAGTCTTTGGAAACCTGTGGAGAATGAGAGAGGTACAGCAGGACTGGAAAAGATCAAATCTTGTCCTGATTTTCAAAAGGACAAAAGAAAAAGACTTCAATTGTTTGACCAATCCAACCAGCGAGGTATGATTCTTGGCACAATTGTGTTATGTGTTATTGGCCCATTGGGTGGAAATTACACAGAGATATCTTTGAGCTTTTTGTGAGGAAAAACTTTATATAAGAGAAATAAGCTGTCTAAAAGCTGAATTTTTATGGTGAGAAGAGAGTTCTACATCATTGGATATCTTCAAGCAAAGTCTCAACACCAATTTATGAATATTGTGGAAGGGACTAAGGACAACCTCAGACTGTTTCTGTTTTTTTGTTTTTGTTTTTTAAACCTTTACCTTTTGTCTTAGAATTAATACTAAGTTTTAGTTCCAAGGCAGAAGAGCAGTAAGGGTTAGGTAATTGCAGTTAAGTGACTTGCTCAGGGCCACACAGGTAGGAAGAATCTTAGATTAGATTTGTCAGACTTTCTTGAACTGCTGCTTTCCACCTCCAAGAATTTGTAACTGAAGATGAAGTGTCATGAGTAACAGAGAGAACAGTTTGCCTACATCAGAAAGTGCCAGAGTGGAAGATAAAACTTAAAACTAGAAAAATAGGTTAAGACCAATTTTAAAAACTAAATGGGGCCAGGTCTAGAGATGAGAGGTCGTGAGTTCAAATCTGGTCTCAGATACTTCCTAACTATATGACCCTGGGCAAGTCACTTAACCCTAGCCCTTACCACTCTTTTTCCTTGGAACCAAAACTTAGCATTGATTCTAAGATGGAAGGTAAGAATTGTTTCTTTGTTTGTTTTTAACTAAATGAAAGCATTTTTATTTTATCTTAGAAGAGCCACTGGAATTTATTGAGTAGTGGAATGACCCACATAGTCATATTGGTATCTAAGGAAAATTCCTTTAGTAGCATTACGTAGGATGGACTAGAGTGATAAGAGACTTGAGACAAGAAGACCAAGTAAGAGAATGTTGCAATAAACTTAATGTGAAGTTGAGAGAATAAAGGAGAGTGATGTAATCATCATATGTGAATAGAGAGAAAGGGTCAGAACCAAGAGATACAGATGTACAGATAATAAAATTGACAACTGATTGTATATGTGAATTGAGGGAGAATGAGGAATCAAGGATAATACTGAGATTATGAACCTAGAAAACTAAAGAATGGTGTTATCTTTGATAGAAATCCTGAATTCCATGAGTGTAGAATTTGGGGAAGAAGACAGTTGAGTTTTGGACCTATTGAGTTTATGATGTCTTCAGGAAATCCAGGTCGTAATGTCTAATAGTCAGTTGTACATTACTTTTCTTCCCATCCTCTACAGCCCAGACAAAATGACCTTCTTACTGTTCCTCCTATCTGATAATCTCTGCTTCTTAGAATTCCTATTTTCCATTAACGCCCAGCTCTAGCACTCTCTTCTACCTGAAGCCTTTCCTGATTTCTCCTAGATGCTAACGCCTTCCCACCTCATATTTATTTTATATAATCTTTTTACTTATGTATCCTTCTTCCTCCTATCTCTGAATTCAAGATCTTAGAGGGCAGGAATCATTTCTTTTTTGTCTTTGTCCCCAGAACCAAGGACAGTGTCTGACATATTTTAGATACTTAGTGTTTACCAAATGATTGATTTAGCAATGCTCCCTATAAAAGCTCACAAACCATTTCCTTAATAATCCATTTTCAGATTTTACTAGAAACTGAAACCAAGTTCTTTGGCCTGTACCTTGACTTGACACTCTCTTTTCTTCTAAAAATGTGTATATTTTCCTGTCTCCAATCATACAGCATCTCTTCTGTTCTCCCGGGTTTTCAAATGTCCTAATAGCGACTCTCACAGTTGCCAGTGTTTCTTTTGAGCACCCTGGAACGTAATTTCTCTGTGCCTGGTGATTTTAGGCCATGAAAAAAGCAAAAGCTTCTCTGCGTTAGTCAAAGTCCACAAGATAACAGTTTTATAAATGTGATCCTCCAAATGATCCACTGTAATGGCTACAGCTCTAAAAAAGAGATTTTTTTATACAATAAGTAGACGCTTATTTTCTTAAGAATTTTCTCTAAACTTGGGCCTCCTTACTTACTCTGACCACCTGGAAATATTCTTTGGAAAACTCACTAAGCTACTTGTGGGCAATGAAGCCAACTGAAACCACTTTCAAAGCCTTTCATTTGCTTTTTGCCAAGGCTTGAAGCATTTAGGAAATGTGGCAAGTCTTTTTATAGGGTGATCCAAATACGAGTTGGGTACAATATTCAGTAGTCTTTGTCTGGATAAGGCAGCAAATGGTTTTGCCATGGGAGCCAAGGGTCATGGGTTTGTTTTTCTTTTGTGGAGGAGGGTTCCAATCTCCTGTTTCTCATGTCCCGTTTTTCTTAAAAGCCAAGGAATCCAAGAATATCATCACCCAGATCCAACATAAACACCAATTAGCTCCAAAGGGTAACACATAAGTAAATCCTAGAACTTAAGTGGCCACAGTAGTATTTTACAATCCAAGCATCAAGTCCCTTAATAGAATAATATGTCCTAAGAAATTGTGAAATTCTGCAAACTCAATACATATCCAAATCCTCTGTAAATCCTGTCCCTGGCTTATAATCTAGGATGAAGGTATGGTCGTTAGTTAAATGAAAGATTTTTCCAAGCCTCTCCACCACCTTAATCTTGTCTGGACCCTAAAAGGGATAAATAAAGAAAATGAGAGGCAAAGGAAAAGCCTAGAGTTCCTTTGTGGTCTGGGTCAGTTAAATCAATTTATTCAAAATTTGTAATATTTCTCAGGGGCAGCCGGGTAGCTCAGTGGATTGAGAGCCAGCCCTGGAGATGGGAGGTCCTAGGTTCAAATCTGGCCTCAGACGCTTCCCAGCTGTGTGACCCTGGGCAAGTCACTTGACCCCCATTGCCTACCCTTACCACTCTTCTGCCTTGGAGCCAATACACGGTATTGACTTCAAGATGGAAGGTGAGATACTTAAAAATAAGCAAACAAACAAATAAATGAATGAATGAACAAATACATAAATAATTATAAATTTGTAATATTTCTCTAGTCAATAAACTAATCAAAATAAGAAGAATCTCAGAAAGCATCCTGGCTCTGATTTTACATCTTTTTAAAACTCCCGATGCCACCTATCTTCCTAAAGTTTCTTCTGAACCTTAAATAGTATTATGCCCCAAACAGCATGTCGAAGTCTCAGCGATCCAAATGTAAATATCAAGACATATCACTATTAACCAATTAGAGAGGAAATATTCTATGGCAGAAAAAGTGCTGGACTGGAATGAAGAAAACTTGGGTTGAAATCTTAGAATCAGAGGTCCCAGGTTCAAATTCTCCCCTGCCACTTATTAACTGTATACCTAATTTTTCTGGAGGAAGAAAATGGCTCGTGGAATATTTATGTGTGTGCACACATAAACATGTCTTCTGATATTAGCATTACATATTAGATAATGATAGATAAAACAGATAAATGGAGAGATGGATGGATAGATAAAGCATTTATCAATAATTATTATGTCCCATTTGCTATATGTCCCTGGTCTACAAATAAAAGCAAGCAGAAGAGTTTGCCCCACAGAGCTTACATTTTAATGGGGGAAGATGACATGTAAAGGAGAGCTGAGGCTACATAGATGGTGACATGATGGGGACGAGGAGCCTGGTAAAGGCATGGATCCAGGCAAGATCAAAACAAAGCTGGCTTATGAAGGTCAGGGTAGTTCCAGGGGTGGTTCCAGGTTCCAGTTCTTATAATCCAAGATGGTAGAGGGGAAGAGAGAGCAGCGATGACTTGAGTTAAGAATGCACGGCATAAAGATTTTCAGTTAAATACTATGGTAGTTTTTAAAGAAGTAAAAAAAAGGGATAATTGTTCTCAAAGAGCTTATAATTAATATAAATAAAAAATAATACATAATAAATATGTTAATTATAATAATTATAATTAATCTGGCTGGGATAACAATATGTAGGAATATATCAAGCAAAATTACTATATGGGTGGTGAATGCTAAATGAGTTAAAAGGGAGTTTCACTGAGCATTTCCCTATAAATTTGGATTTAAGACTCTGCTGGAATCTGGAATATGTTCTTCCCTCTAGAAAAGAAGGACTTGCTAGTTTCCCACTTTTTGTTTTTCAAAACATTTTTGGATGGTCATGTTGTGGAATTCAGTGACAGCTTTCAGCTCAGACTGTTAATACAAATTTTTGGCTCTGTCTATAGTTTCCACAGTACAAGCTGGTCCCCCACTTTGGTGTTCTTTAGTTTTATTTTATGCAATAAGAGAAGTATAAATTTTGGTTAGTTGGTTGACATGGTTACCAGAGACACTATGATTAGATTCGATTTCTAAACTAATGAAATATAATAAAAGGTATTGGAAAATTGGTGTAACCAGGCTCAAAATAGCAAACTGTGAGAACGACAGCACTCTTTCAAAAAATAGAATGCTACAATTTATCAAACTCAACTATTGCATTTAGAAGTAGATTTTATTGATTTTTTGTTATTATATCACTTAAATTTCTTATATACTACTCTTTTCCTTCTCTGAGAGTCATCTCTTACATGAAAGATTTTTTTAAAAAAGAAAAAGAGAAAGAAGTGCAAAAATAAACCTTACTTATTGATAAATTAAAAAACAATCTTGTCCTATAGAGTATCGCACACTGGCCATTCCTCTACCTCTCTTTAGGTATTGGGTTTCGGAAGAGGAATTTCTTCTCAGATTTCTTCTTTGGGGAAAAGGTTGTTCTTTATAATTTTTGGAACATTCAATTTTGATTGTTTTGTGTTAACCAACCAACATATCTTTGAATATAAATTATAGTCGAATAGTAGATATCACCTCCTTCCTACCCCCACCAGCTGCATCTTGTAGAATAGGTAGGAAAGAAAGACTGACCAAATATGGAGTTGGTGTACTGCCACACAATAATAATGATACTTACAGTAATATTTAGTTGGTACTTTAAACCTGGCAAAGAAATTTTTTTATAATGACTCAGTGTGGTAGACAATGCAAGCTATTATTATGATTCCCATATTATAAAATTATCTCAAGATTAACCTCATTTTTCTAGAGTCCAGATACATGTCTTTCTCAGGGTTTTAGGGGTACTCCTTGAGGGTCAGGAAAACTTTTATTCCAAGTGTCCCCACTGGTGTGCTTCCCTTTAAGATGCTCAATTAAAAGTCCATTTAGTCAACAGGCTTTGAGTAGATTTTAGAAGAGATGACATAATTGCCAAGGTGTTACAGTAATAATATTGCTGCAGATCATCTTCCCATAAGACTGTGACTCTGCCACAAGTACATGCAGAATTCAGGGGAAAGTGGGCTAAAGCTTAGAGAGTGTAAATGGCGTAATTACATTTCCTGGGTTCTAGAAATCCTTGTCTCCCATTAATGGGAGCATGGAGGGGCATTCTCCTTAAGCGTGGAAAATCTGAGTCCACCTGTCCTTGGATGCTAATGCAGATGGCCATCTGCTGATTGAATAATAGCTCTGGAATGCTAAGGGGAGGATGAGCGGTCCAGCATCCTCTGGATCCCTTGAAGCTCCGCAAGGTCTTCTTCTGATCAGTGGTATGGAGAGTGCAGGGGAAGAAATGGGGAAGGCTGAAGCCAAGACTTCTTCCCTGCCCCATCCTCACTTCAGTGGCTCTTCTTATAGGAGTGTGCTAGAAATGCATGCTCACTCCAACATCTTGAATTAATTACTTTTCAACTTGCTCGATGATTTATAAATGGCCCCTGGAGCAGGGCTGAGTTCTGAACAAAATTCAACTAAAAAGAACTTTTAAAATGTAGTCTAAGCCTATGATTGAAACTGTTTGATTAAACATCTTATCACTTTACTCTAAGAGGGATGAGATTAAGTAAATCTATCATCCCACTCTTACAGAGGAAGATTCCAAAGCACTGAGAAATTAAATGACTTGTCTATAATCACAAACTTAGGGAGTGACTGAGATTGCAACTGAACTTCTTGTTTCCTGTTTTCTCCTCTCATTTCTACACATCAAGTCCCTGTTCATATGTGTGTACATTTCCTAATCTCTTTTCATATCATCATATGGTCATTATTAGTATCAGGCTTCATCCTTATCCCATTACTTCCAGCTAAAACTGAAAAGGCAAGTATTTGTCCTATTCACTTGTAATTTAGTTTTTAAATTCAAGACTGTCTTTGATCTGCACTTTTTAGAAACAAGACCTATGACCACCCTGGAATAGAGATCTCCAGCAGGAAGAGACTCCCCAAGTCAATATACATATCAATGCAACTTCCCTGTATCTAATCCAAGTTTTGGAAAACTGACTTGCCCAGGGTCAGAGGGAAACTTGAGTCCAGTTCTTCCTAAGTCCAGGGCCAGCTCTGTTCACTATTCCTTCTGCTTAGGTCATGTTACATAATGAGCTACAGAGCATTTCATATACTATATGACTGTTCTACTCCTACTAATAAGTGTAGTACAGAGAGGGGGTCTTAGCAGTTTTTACAGGCTTTAGTTAATTTCACAGGAAGGGTCTGACCCCCTCTCTCTGTACTACATAAGCTTCTGAAAAAAAGCTGGAGGAAATCTCATAATCATGCTGACTGGTTACTTTACGATTGTGTATTATCTAGCAGCCTCAATTGGACCTTCACTGAAGTAAGGAAATTCTTTTTATTCTCTCTAATTGATTCTCAAATTTATTCCCCACAAAAGCTATTCCAAACATTCTCTTCCATTCTAAATCTTATCCTATCCCCAAACACTTTTCTATTTCCCCTCTTGGCTAAGGACCATGCCTCTTTACTGAAAAAAAAATGAGGCTATTGGATATAAGCTCCTTCTTTTCCCATTTTCTTCATTTCATCTTGGTATCTCCTCCTCCTCTTCCTCTTTCTTGTCTTTTATAACACTTACCTTCTTCTTAGAATCAATACTAATCATTGGTCCCCAAGAAGTAAGGGCTATGCAATTTAGGTTAAATGACTTGCCCAGGGTCACACAAAAAGGAAGTGTTTGAGGCTAGATTTGAACCCAGAACCTCTGGTTCCAAGCCTTGACTCTATATACCCTGAGCCACCTAACTGCCTCCATAGTCTTTTTTGATATCATCTCCCATTCTTTTCTCCTTTCCTTCAATCTCTGACAAAGAGGGAGTCCCCTTTCCTTGCCCAGGACAACCCTTTTATATGTACATTGATTCTATCCCCTGTCTTCTCCAGTAATTTGTATCTTTAGTCATCCTTCCATCCATCTTTCTCTCTCCCTGTCCTTCTCCCCTGTCCCTCTTCTTCCTCTCTCTCTCTCTCTCCCTCCCTCCCTCTTCCTCTTTCCCTCCCTCTCTCCCTCTCCTTTCCCGTCTCTCTTTCTCCCCTCCCACCATGTCACTCTGTCTTTCTCATATCCTCAGTCTCTTCCCATTAGTTCCCTACACAAGCCTTCATTAGATCCTATGATCCCTTTATCTCTCTTCTTTATCTCAAGTAAGCATCTTGAAAACCTTTTTTTCTACACTAGCTGCTTCAATTCCTTCTCCTCTCACTTTCTCTTTATCCCTTTGCAATATGACTTTCAGCCTTTTTGCTCACCTCACCTGCTCTCTTCAAAGTTACTAATGATCTCTTTAATTGCTAAAGCTGATGGTCTTTTCTCAACTTCGGCAGTTGATGGCCCTTATGGCCATCTCAGTGATGAGCCAGGCTGATCCTCAGAAAAGAGACAATTGGTTCATCGCTAAACTAATCTTCAAATCTTTTATGGCTTGATAAAACACAGCTGAATCAGGGATCTGCTGGCACAGCCTTTGAGAACCCCCAGCCAGTTCCATGCCCCATTGTAGGACCAGAGGGAGTCTTTAATAGAGATGAAAAAATGAACAACCCAATGACTTGACTTTTTAAATAATTTTCCAATGAGTTTCAAATATCCAAATCATTATTCAGAATATAGCTTATGCACCAACTTAGAACTTACATCACTCCCATCCTAATCATCCTAATATTATTATATGGAGACAATAAAACATCAGGAAAATGACTAATTATAGGTATTTGACCTCCTCTAATAGCAAACATTATGAACTCTGTCATAGGCTACATGGAACCAATTTATTTTGAAGAAGTTAATCACACATTTATATGCCAGGACCTCACACCTTGGGAGCAACACATTTTGTGAAACAGAGGATGAAGTTTAATATGCCCAGTCATTTTGTGGCCCAGAGCTAGGTTTTCTTTTTTAAAAAATTAATTAATTTAATTAATTCAGAATATTTTTCTATGGCCACATGATTCATGTTCTTTCCCTCCCCTCTTCTCTCCCCCCCCTCCCATAGCCAATGAGCAATTCCACTGGGATTTACATGGATCATTCCAGAACTCTGTTTTCGGTGGTATAGGAAACTCTAACTTGGCAAC
This sequence comes from Gracilinanus agilis, assembly GCF_016433145.1. Classification (NCBI taxonomy): domain Eukaryota; kingdom Metazoa; phylum Chordata; class Mammalia; order Didelphimorphia; family Didelphidae; genus Gracilinanus; species Gracilinanus agilis. Next base: position 251,701,058 of record NC_058134.1, read on the forward strand.
TCAACCACCTCAATCAACGACAATGCGGCAGCTCGACCTATTGCTACAGCTCTGTAATTGTCTTTAATTTAGAGATTTGCTTGGGGTGATGATAAATTAATTAACTTGTTCATTATCACAAAGTTTTTAATTTTTAAAGAAATAATCACAAGTAAGCATCAAAAACAAACAAACAAAAAAGTAAGCTTTTGCCATGTGCTACATACTGTGACAGGCATCAGGGCTATATAAAGACAATTCAAACATTCTCTACCTGCAGAGGGCTTATATTTTATTGAGGGAATCAATACTTTGGGCTAATTGAACATCAACAAACATGAATATTTATTTCAGTCTACTCATGAAGGTAGAAAGGAAGACTGTGCAATGAAACTGTGGGCTTTGGTTAAGTACATTTTTTTCTTACTACATACTTTAAAAAAATTATATATTGTTTTTCCCCAATTATATGAAAAAACATTTTAGCACCAATTTTTCCTGTTACATATTGCTTGGTTGTTTTTTATATGATTCAAATTTAACATGGCAGTTCTAAATTTTTACTGTTTGTCTGGGCACCCTTCTCAAATGCCCTCTTCTGTTTTTTTAGTGAAAAACTGATAATTTTTTATTTCCTTTTTAGTAGTACTACTCCAGTACTTCCTTTTAGTTTATCATCCCCCCCAAAAAGAAAAAAATTTCTTCTATGTAATAAATAAGTATAGTCAGAAAAAAAGAATGCATGTCTGTCTGAAAAGTTCATCTCATTCTATACTTCTAGTTTATTACCCCTCTACCAAGAGGTGGGAGGCATATTTCATCATCAGTCTTTGGGAGTTATAACTGTTAGTTGTGTTGATTATAGCCCTTAAGTCTATCACAGCTGTTTTTCTTTATAGTACTGCAGCCCTCATATAAATTACTCTTCAGATACTTTGCCTCAGTTAATAGAAGTTTCCAAGTTTTTTCTCAGTTTATTCCTTTTATCATTTCTTATGGTCCAATAATATTTGATTACATTTATTACAAATTGTTCATCCATTTCCCAATTGAGGGTACCTACTTTGTTTCCACCTCCTCTTTGCTTCAACAAAAAAGAGCTGCTATAAATATTTGGGTACATGTTGATCCTTTCCCTCTTTCTTTAATCTCTTTGAAGGTATATGTCTAGCAGTGTTATGACTGAGTTAAAGGCACACTTTAGTAACTTTGGGGGTCTAGATTCAAATCATTTTCCAGAATGGTTGGACCACCTTACAGCTCCACCAACAATGTATTAGAGTGCCTAATCTTCCCAAACCCCTCCAACAATTGTTATTTAATTTTTTTAATTATCTAGATTAATTATTTAATAATATTTCATCATTATTAATGTTCAATATACTCCATTATAATATTAATGTTATAATGTTAAAATAACTCATGTTTATTTTAATTTGCTTTTCTATTATTTGTAATCATTCGGAGCATTTTTTCATAGGGTTATTAATAACTTATTTTTCTTCTTTTTAGAATTGCCTCTTCATATCCTTGGATAATTTAGATATTGGAAAATAACACTACTATCCTAGATAAAGGTGGGGTTTGTGTTGAAAGGGCACTAGCATCTGGGAGGATCAGGATTAGAACTCGGGTATTCCTGACTTCATAAATCACCTTCTAATCACTACTTACTTCTGCCTCTATCTCACTTATTGATACATTTCAAAAATTAACCTAGAGGGGGCAGCTGGGTAGCTCAGTGGATTGAGAGCCAGGCCTAGAGATGGGAGGTCCTAGGTTCAAATCCGGCCTCAGACACTTCCCAGCTGTGTGACCCTGGGCAAGTCACTTGACCC
>NC_058134.1:251707826-251752603 GCF_016433145.1 Gracilinanus agilis
CTATCTATACATCTGCCTATCTATACATCTGCCTATCTATACATCTATCTATCTATCTATCTATCTATCTATCTATCTATCTATCTATCTATTTATCTATATTTCTCACAAGGATCTGTTTCTGTATAAATGTGATCCCACCGGTCTAGGGGACAACTTTTGGGAATTTATATTTTTCTGACTCATAGCTTTTACACAGTTTGTGGTGTCCAAATCCCCTTGCAAGTACACAGGTCATAGAGCACAAAGAACAAAGGCTTGACTGATACCTTGTTGGATAGAAATAAAGCTCACGATAAAACTCTTGGAGAATAAATACACTTTTCCCCTGAATACTCTTATCCCCCAAGGTGTCCGGCACAAACCAGGTCCCCGGGGCTGGCTGCCTCTGGTCCTTGGCTGGGAGCCTGGTTTCTGTCGTTATGCCTAGTTTCCAGCAGATGGTGACAGTGCTATTTATTCCTGCCAGTCCTCTCACTGTTATGGACAGTGGATTTCTCTATTGTCTCTAATTTCCCTGTTAGAGAAAATCCTACAAGGCTACTGTCTTGTTTCTAAGGGGGAGGAATACTCAGGGGAGCCTCGGATGGGGAAGAATCACTGGAATTCAGCACCAAACAATGGGGCTCAGAGGTGGGAGTTGGGTCTCAGTTCTATGGTCTATGGTACACTGGGGTTCACAGTCCATGGATCCATTTCAGGGGCTCTGCAAACTTGGAAGGGGAAACAAAAATCAGATCTTTGTTTTCACTGTGATTAAAATATTCAGTCACAATGAAGGACTGGATTATTTTAGAGAGGCTGAAGAGAGCTTCTACCAGCGTCTCCATCAGTAAGATATTTAGCCAAATTGCAAGGCTGCGTGTTATAAGAAGATGGATACAGATTCTGTCTGGAGAGCTACTGGGAAGAGTGGTGGCATTCGTTTTTCCTTCTCTCCCACTCTACTGCTGCTCTCTTCCCAGTCGTACCACTTGTCCTCTGGATAGGAAGTAGAGAATGAATTAGGAAGCAGGGAATTCCTGTAATAAATTACTATGTCCCCCCTTACATGCCTCCTAGGGCCAGGCAGGCATTTATTTAGTGGACTGACAACAGACAATAGGGAGTGCCACATAATAGGCATTTATCAGGACATATTAGTGTCTTTTTATGGACTAGGGGCTTTATATAACTGATGGGGCATGTCATCTTATTCTTGGTGCTTAAAGCTCATTCACCATAAAGTCAACATAAAAGAATGAAGTTCCCAACTTCTGTACTGACGACGGAATCATAAAATATAAATAAGTTTTTTTTCTTTGTCACTCATCAACCTCCAATTTAGTTTCCTGTTTCCTCCAAAAGCATTTTACTTTCCTGAGAGGGCTGTAATGTCTCTTAAAAAAATCCTGCTTATGTGGATTTATAGGTTGGAGAAAGATGTCTTTTGGTGTTCATCTGCCTCTCAACGATGCCATCCGTGATCGCCTTGAAACAAACCCCAAACTTGTAGATATTAGAAGAGTGTTTGTTTCCTTAAGTAGTGGTGAGAGCTCACAGGTTTATGACTCTGCTGGTCCCCTCAAATTGCCCTGCATTGCTTGAGCTGTGCTCCTACTGTATTTCCCCCAGTAGATTTTAAAGTCCTTCCAGGCAGGGATCACTTCCCTATTTTTGTATCCTCAGGCAGTAATGCTCAGCCACTAGGACAATGCCTTATACTGATCAGATGCTGAATCCACGTTTGTCAAGTTGAGGGCATTATTAAATACATTATACTCACAGGGATATGTGATTAAATTATTATTTTTTATGTTGACACGTTAATAATACTGAAAGGATTTCAAATCATTATGAATGGTGCCATCTGAATTATTCTAAAATCGGAATTAGGTCTTAATCAATGATGCATGTAAAACCCAGTGAAACTGTGCGTCAGCTAAGGAGGGTTAGGAGGGCTTGGGGGAGAGAGAAAGAACATGAAACACTATGGGGAAATATTCAAAATAAAAATTAAAAAAATAAATTATTCTAAAATCATATTACTGCATTAGGGACTTTATGATATTCTGGATCCTCAATATGGTAATAGGCAAAAATGGAGACGTGGAAATTAATTAAAATTAGAGCTTACAATTATATAGCCCTTTAAGGTTTGAAAAGCCCTTTATAAACATTATATAATTTTATCTTTTCAACAATTCTGGGAGGCAGGCGCTATACAATTTATAGATAGGGAAACTGAGGAAGATGGATGCTTTGATTTGGCCAGTCACATAACTAGTAACTGAGGAAGGATTTGAATTTAGATCTTTCTTATTCTAGGTCAAGTGCAGCTTAGCTATGCTAACATTCTCTGTAATGATTATTTGTGTTTTGGTAGGACTTGAATACTCACTCACTGAACATTTTAATTTTCAAGTTCTCAAATCATAATTTTACTTTTTTTGTATTGATAGATCCATGATCTCATAGATGTGGGTTTTCTCTTTTAATGTAGATTATAAATCATTCATTCACAGAATCACGAATCTAGAACTAGAAAGCATGCAGAGTGCCTAATCCAAAACCTTCCTTTTATTGATGAAGAAACTGGAGCCTAGAGAAGTTAACATCTATGTCCAGAGTCATGTAGGGAGCAGGCATCAGAAAGCGAGGACGTGAATCCAGCTCCTCTGACTCCAGAACCAGATCCACAGCCTCCCATAAATCTTTCATGTAGTGCCCATCCAATGTGGGGGCAGGTGCTCTCTCTAATACTCTTGATATTATATGGATATCAATTGAGCAAAAGGACTCTACTCTTTGTCAATTTTTCCTTTTTCTCACCATATCTCCGTTTTACAGAGAAGGAAACAAGCCTAGAAAGTTTGGGTTGCTTGCTTAAAGCCCCTCAATTAGTCAGTAACAAAACTAGAATTTGAAACCAGGGCTTCTAACTCAGGGTTTATTCACCTCTTTTTTCCTCTTCTCGCTGCTTTCAAAAGTGAGGCTTGAATTCCTGAATGGAGCTGTTCATTAGAAGGGATTTTGAGGCAAGTCGTTTTTCTCTCTTCAGAAAGTACTAGATTAGAATTCTATCTCTCTGTCCCCCCCACTAAAATTACTAGTCTAAGGGAAATGATTTTCCTTCTGTTCTCATTACAATCCTATACTCTCTTCTCTGTCTCTTGCTCTCTCTCTCTCTCAAAAAGGAAAAAAAAAGCCTTACCTTCCAACTAAGAACTGATATTAAGTATTGGTCCCAAGGCAGAAGAGCAGTAAGGGCTAGGCAACTGGGGTTAAGTGACTTGCCCAAGGTCACACAGCTAGGAAGTGCATGAGATCAGATTTGAACCTATGCCCTGCCATCTCTAGACTTGACTATCAATACACTGAGCCACATTGCTGCTTCTCCATTAACTCTCTCTTAAAGAAAAATGGGATTATTCAATCTCATTACCAAAAGTGTGACCCTTTCCACCAAATGTTAATTAAATAAAAGACTATCCCATATAGTGAATGAGGAAGACTCATTTATACAAGCAGTAGAAAACAGAAATTGAGGTATCAAATGAAAAAATTCCAGACCTTCTCCCAAAAGAACAAAATGACTCAGTTTAACCTAGAGAGAGACACCTTGATTTCTCCCAAGGGAAAATTCCCTAAAATCTCTGGGAGGCAAGCTGGAAATGAGGGACCTGTTGGGGAGCTAGCTTCCCTCCTGACTTCCTTTTATTTCCCAAGTCGTTTCTTGAAGAGAGTCTGGAACCATGTGTCTCTTCTCTAGATGCAAGAAGGAATATATGTCCTCCCCTAGCTCTCATTCTAAGTCTGCACCTCACATGAGCATATGGCATATCATTCTTTCTTCCAATGATTGATGCAAATACTCCAGGCGTAACCCAGGGGTACACTAAATTTTAGTTAGAGGTTAGCAGAAATAAAGACTTTTTTATTGAGCCATCCAGGTTTATGGATCCCCTGAAATCTATTCACAGACTCCCTGTTCCATGGACCCTCACTTAAGAACTTCTCTTTTATTGACTGACATGGCCAAAAAGGAAAATGATAAATGTTGGAGGGGATGTGGGAAAACTAGGACACTAATATACTGTTGGTATAACTGTGAACTGATGGAATCATTCTGGAGAGCAATCTGCAACCATACTCAAAGGTCCATAAAATTATACATGCCCTTTGAACCAATACCGTTCCTGGGTCTATATCCCAAAGAATTCAGAGATACGGAAAAAGGACCTACCTGTACCAAAATATTTTTAACAGCTCTTTTTGTAGTGGCAAAGAAGTGGAAACTGAAGGATTGTCTTTCACTTGGGGAATGGATGAACAAGTTGTGGTGTGGTTGTAATGGAATGTTATTGCATCATAAAAAATGACCAATAGGAGTTCAGAAAAACCAGAAAAGATTTATATGAACTGAAGCAAAGTGAAGTGAGCAGAACCAGAACAATAACAAAAATATTACATGATGATCAATTTATGAAGGACTAAGCAGAAAATCAAGTTTCCAAAATAATTAAAAGAGACTCATGATGAAAAATGCTATCTATAGTCAAAGAGGGAACTGTCGGAGTCAGATTACAGATCAAAGCATGCCATCTTCCATTTCATTTTCTTCATGGGTTTTTAAATTGCATGTGTGATGCATCTTCTTTATGACATAAGCAATATGGAAATATATATTACATAAAAGCACTGCTATAATCTATATTAGACTATTTAATGGCTTGGAGTTGGGGAAGAGTAGGAGAGAGAAAATTTGAATCCTAAAATTTCAGAAAACAATTGTTAAAAATTGTTTTTTTTTTTGTGTAACTGAATTAAAAAAACACTCTTTCAACTCAACTGGCTCTTTTCATCATATAACATGATGTTTCTTCATTTACAGTTTTTCTACCAGATAAAATCTTATTTAGGATGACTTTTATCCTTAACTAGTGAGTGCTATTGACTGTTTTCTTGCTTTCTTCACTTGCCATTACCATACGAGAAAATCTTTTTGCTGTTAATTTCTATGGAGGATGCTAACAGGCATGGAAATGACTTCTCCTTCAGAATGCAGAGGGAGAAGAGTTGGGAAAGGATGGACTCCCTACTCATTGCTGGGAAGATGCAGAAGAATCTTTAAAGCCAATGGAGTGTCATGGGTAGGGAGGTTAGGGAAATATGCACCGGAGTCTCAGTATCCCTAAATAGAATGTGGAATGCATTTTCTTCTAGAAAAAATGGGAAAATACAACTATATATATTTCTCTACATTATGATTTAATGCAGACTTCTTTGGATCAGCAGGAAACTTAACCACCATTGATATTTCATTTAGAAAACATGTCTCAACTTCTAGCCAGCTGACTGCAGGAGGGTGATTTAGGGGAAAGAGTATTGGGCTTAGAGGCAAAAGAGAAAGACATATAGGAGCTCTGATTCTTATTGTTTCCCCATGATAAAAAATGAATAACTTCTTTGCCTTGAGTCCTCTCCATTTGCTAATTGAGGTTAGCAGTATCTAACTTGTAGGGGCTACTGTAGTGATTAAGGGAGATAATGTATATAAAGAGTTTTGTGACTGTTAAGTGTTGTATATAAATAAAAATATATGATTAAAAACAGTTTGTAACAAAATTGTTTTGTGAATTGGGAATTACCTGTGTTTATAACGTGATTACCTGAAAAATAGTATTCAAGTTCTTGGTCATCATGTGTTTCTCGGAGACCAATTTATTTCTCCCAGTTCTATTTTCCAATTCAACTGATTTTGATTGTAGAGCTTTCAAACACCCTTGAAATTTTTCCTGTATTTTGGCTTTGTTCCAATGTTTCTCAAATTGATGAATTTCGGGGTATGTTTCACCTTGTCTATTCTTTTTTTCAGGGTTCTTTTAATATTGCTAAAGGTATGCAGCTTTGGTCCTAATCCATATATTCATTTTCTCCCTTTTAATTAAAAGTTTTAACTCTATTCACTATCTACATACAGTTGAACAAAGATTTAATTCTTTTCTTAAAATTGTTTTTCTATCCACATATACTTATTGTAACCATTGTGTTATATTTTCTGTGGTTTTAATTGTAATTAATAGAATTATTCACTTATTCTGAAGTTTTCTTCTTATATGCTTTTAATCCCATGGGATAACTATAGTAAGGGTTTTTTTTTCATTTTTTGCTAAATAACTTCTTTAGTTCCTCTGCTATTTCCATATTTCCATATTTCCATACTTTTTTCCCCATGGGGATTTCCTCATGAATTTCTTTCTTTTCTCCTTTTTTATTAGTTTGTTGTGTTGGCTTAGTTGGTGTATTTTTAGCTGATCTAAAGCAATAAAAAAATAGTCTTAAATTCAAGATTTCACTCAGCCATTTCCTTGAAGTCTCCCTTATATATCTAATCGAAAAGTGATTTTGGATAGAGATTCGAATGGGAACTTGTCCATTTCACTTCCCTTAAATATCTAGGAAATTGTTCATTTTGCTTCAGATTAGATGATTCCTTATTAGAGATATTGTAGAGGAGATTCTCATTGTTTAGAAGCTGAACAGATTAAAAAAATCCTTTTTAGGTAAAAGACTTTGGGACTCCAACTCCACGCTTTTTTAAGAAATATCAAGAAAACATTAAGATTTCTATCATTTTCATAGTGAGTCCAAAAGAGAGGTCCCGTAAAACCAAGCCAAAATACATGTCTAATCTCCACGGGAAGCGCTTCAGTTCACTCCTAATTTATACATTTTCTATAGTGAGTAAAATAAAGACTGTGACATATTCCTTGTCCTTATTGTATATTGAGACCCTATGCAGGAATGGTGGACTTTATTAAACCCACTTTTGGAGAAATATAGCCATGAACTTTCCTTAACCATCTTTTTTGGAACCTGAGCACATAAAACAAAAAGAGAAAATGGTCCTTTAAGGTCAGCCTAAAAGATCTTTCCCCAGGTCCTTTTGAGATTCAGTCTTTTGGGGACATTTTATTATAGTTGATGCTCATTTTTATAAATAAAATAGTTATGAACAACATAAATATGTTTTTCTTTCATTTTACATTATTTTTAGGATAAAATCCTATCAACGTAGTTTTTGGTCAAAATAGAATCATCAGATCTGTAATTCTCAGAACCTCTAAGACTAGGTTGGTTCAATGAAAATTAAGCAAAGCCTTATTCAATTAACATAATTAATAAGACTCAGAATGAAAAGTGACTTTAGCACAGCAAGTATCTAGCACACTGTCTTGCAAATAGCAAGTAGTGAATAAATGATGGAAGAAAGGAAAGAAGAGAGGGAGAGAGGGAGGTAGGAAATAATCTAGGTAAACTATTCATAATTCTACCATCTTGTTAAATTTTATTGTGTAGAACTCCTATAAATCAGTTTATTATGAAAGTAGAATGTTTTCTAAAACAGTTTTTCAGGAACATAAAACAAGGACCAAATAGTAAAGAAATTATAGTCATCTTAAGAGAGCATATTTGAAACTGAAGCACCAAACTTCTTTATACAAATAATTATGCAGGTTCCAAGAATGAAATGCAATATTGAAGTCACCCAGTATTTAAGGAAAGACTGTTGCTTCTCTGTCAGATGAGATTTTGGATGAAGCCCAAACTTTTGTTGTTTTTTTTTTTATATTGTCACAAGAGATGCCAACTCTGAGCTAATTGTTGCCATCTCACCCCTGGATCTTTTTTGGTGTTGTCATAGACTTTATTTTAGAATATGGAAATTCATGGTGTCTAGGGATTGGGAAGAGGAAAAAGAAGTAAAAATTTCAAGGCTCAGTTGGATTTTGAAATCTCTGGCAGACATTCTTCCTAAAAAAGATGCATTGTTTTCAGTGGAGGGTTTCATTTTAATTGACTTGACCCAGCACATTATAAATTCTTGAAGGAGAATTAACACACTCTTCCCCCCTACACCTCCAACACATAGGCCCTTGTCTGTCTTTATGAAAGTAAGAAAAAAGAGCTGACGGAAATAATGAGCTATTGGATTTATCAAGTTTCTTTGCTGTCATGGCAACTAAAGTTTGAAAAAAAGTAGAGAGAATAAGATGAGTCGTGTTCACTTTACAAGTTTTCAAATTTAGATTTTTTATTAAATTTTCACAGTCCAATGTACTCAGTGGGGAAAAAAATAACTTGCTTGCTTTTAAATGTAGTGAATAATTCCATGGGTCATTTCTGATCAAGGGCATTTAAAAATGAAAAAAAAAGAAAGGGATATTTATCTTCTTATTTTTTGTCTTTAAAAATGGGCCAATGTGAAAATAAAGCTTTGGCAGTTCACTTTAGGATGTTTCTTTCAAAATCCTCTCGAAGGGTGACTGACCTTCTTGACATGTGAGTACCTCCTTCTTTTTCGCCTACTGATAAGACTTTTTGGAGGCATTTAAGGTATTAGGTTCTGACATCTTGCACAATCAGACCTGGATAATTAATTAGCATCACGGTCATAAGATCCTAGATGTAAACCTACAAGGAATCTTAGAACACATTAACTCTCCTCTCTAATTTTACAGATAAGAAAACAGAAATACTGAGAAGTGACATTATTTGTCCAAAATAATGTAGAGATAAGGTAGCCCAAAACAGGGACAGCTGGGTGGTGCAATGGCTAGAGCATCATGCCAGGAGTTAGGAAAACTCATCTTCTTGAGTTCAAATTTGGCCCCAGATACTCATTAATTGTGTGATTCTGGGCAAGTCACCTAATCCTACTTGCCTCAGTTTTTTCATCTGTCAAATGAGCTGGAGAAAGAAATAGCAAAAAGGATGCCTACCTTTCCCAGAATGTATTCTCATCACATTTCTAATTGTAAAATTCTTTCCTTCATCTTTGCCAAGAAAACCTCAAATGAGGTCACAAAGAGTCAGACTTGATTGATAAATGACTCAACAATAAAAAAAAACTCAAAGCAAGGATTTTAGTAGAATCGAGATTCTTTTAGTTTTGTTGAATTCTTTCCTATTAAATCTATTTCAGTATCCACCCATGTCACCCATAAAAAACACATCATCTATTGGGGCTTTTCCTAATATGCAGAGCTCTTGAGACACAATCAGTCCACTCAGGATATTTTTAGAGCTCTCAAAGTGCATTGAGAGCTTTCATTGTTTAGATCAAATTAAAATGGAAATTTTACTCCCTTAATGATTATTAAAAAAAAACAACCCTGCTTTATCTCTGTTCCTTTGAGAATATAAAAAGAAAATTAAAAATATGTAATAATAGTACTAATAGGTGCTTAGTGTTCTTATCCAAAATGCACTAGTCTTTATGGGTAGAATATATAGTATTAAGGCAACATTAATGTTTTAGTTAAATCATAATAATCAGTTAATTAAAATTATTAACAAATTTATTCTCTATAGAATAATGTTGGTTTTTATATGGATGTTTATTGGAAACATGCTGGGCCCAATGAAAGAATAAATTTGGAAATAACTTGCAGCTTATGGTCACTGAAATGAAATGATTTCTGTTTCTGAAATTTGTCAGTGGAATGTCAGAGATGTTACTTATTAAAAATAAAGAACAGACTTAGGAATGGGCACAGAAAATGTAGATAGAATTCTAAAAGAAAACTCTCTGAAAAATACAACTTTGGGGAGACAGTGCAGTTTTATTGCTGGCTTATTGGGTTTTTGTTTGTGAAGAAAACTTGGGTTCAAATCCCACACAACTTTCTGGCTCTCTGACCCACTTCTCAATGCCCCAGATAACTATCTTAAGTTGGTTTGCATTGGCAATGGGAACTGCCTCACCTGCTTGTTCTGTATACTGATGAAATCATAGATTCATGCCAAAAATAAAATTATTCACCTCATAAGGTTGTTGGGAGGATTGAATGAGATAATGTGTGTGGAGTTAGAAAATTTAAAATGTTGTGTAAATGTCAGTGATAATTATTTCTGTATAGACCACTAGTAAGACAATTTTTGTTTTATTTCGCTACATATAAATCACTGGTCTTACTCAGAGGTTGGTAGGTCACATTTCTCCTCAGAGTTCTACCCTGAGGCGTTAGTAATGTCTTTTCTTTATTACTATTTGCTCACTCTGCCTCCTGCCCATTATTACATGCCAGTAACTAAGCCATAGTTTCACTTAATCACTTAATATAGCTTTTTTAAAAAAATTAAACTTTTTTCAATTATATGTAGAAATAACTTTAAACAATCATTATCTGACATTTTGCAATTCAGGTTTTTATTTTCTCCCTTCTTCTTCTCCCCACTCCTTAGGCAATCACTAGTCTGAGAAAGGTTATAGCAGTTGTGCTATCATTCTTATATTTATGTATTCTATGAATATATTCATATAGTTTTCATGGTGTGAAAGAAGATACATATCACATATAGAATAAAAAAGTCATGGGGCACTAATGCATTGCTGGTGGAGTTGTGAATTGATTCAACCATTCTGGAAGGCAATTTGGAACTATGTGCAAAGGGCCTTAAAAGAATTCATGTCCTTTGATCCAGCCGTACCACTACTAGGTTTGTACCCCAAAGAGATAATAAGGAAAAATGTTTGTACAAAAATATTCATAGCTGTGTGCTTTGTGGTGGCAAAAAACTGGAAAATGAGGGGATGCCCTTCGATTGGGGAATGGCTGAACAAATTGTGGTATATGCTAGTGATGGAATACTATTGTGTTCAAGGGAATAATGAACTGGAGGAATTCCATGTGAACCGGAATGACCTTCATGAACTGATGTGGAATGAAATGAGCAGAACCAGGAGAACATTTACACAGTAATTGAAACATTATGGAATGATCAAATGTAATCCACTTAACTACTAAATAGCAATGCAATGATTGATGACAACCCTGAGGGACTTATGAGAAAGAACGCTATCCACATCGAGAGAAAGAACTGTGGGAGTAGAAAGGCTGAAGGAAAACATTTGATTTATCACTTGTTTATATGGGCATAGGATGTAGGCTTTTGGTTTTTAAAAGATTACTTTATTACAAAATAATATGGAAATATTCAAATACAGAAATATTCAAAATATGGATATATTCAAAATAATATGAATAATATGGAAATAGGTATTGAGTGATAATAGATGTACAACTCAGTGGAATTGCTTGTTGGCTCTGGGAGGGGGAAGGAAAAGGAGAAGGAAAGAATGTAAATCATGTAACCATGGAAAAATATTTAAATAAAAACAATTTAAAAATAAAACAAAAAAGTCATGAGAAAAAAAGTGAAAAATGGCATGGTTTGATTTGCAATCAGACTCTCACGATTTTTTCTTTGGCTATAGAGAACTTTTTTTTTTTAATTATGAGTCTCTTGGGGTTATCTTGGAACATTAACTATCATTTAGTTTTTACAAAGAGAGAAAGGGAATACGCATTTCTATACTACTTACTATGTACCACACACTGTGTAAAGTGCTTCTTCCAAATATTATCTCATTTGATCCTTAAGACAACCCTGAAAGATAGGTGCTCTCATTGTTCTCATTTTATAGGTGAGAAATTGAGGAAGACAGAGGGTGAGTTGCCTAGAGAAACAGGGCTAGTTTGAGTCCAGGTTTGAACTCAGTTCTTCTTGATCCCAGGTCTGGTGCTTCATCCATAGCTGCCTCAACCATAATGAGGGTAGTTGACTGGAGCCAGTTATAAAATGTCAAATATCTCCCACAGTCTCTCCCAGGCACTGCCAATATGCATCATTTCATTTCCCCAAAGTAGGCTTCTAAGCTACTTCTCTTGGGGAGATACCAACCATAGAACTCTACACATATGCCAGACCACTGTTGCATAGGGAGAGTCGTGAAAAAAAATCACGTGGAAAAAGTTGTTGGACCATAAATATTGGTATTGGGATTAGTGTCCCAATGAGGGGAAGTGACTTGCCCAAGGTAACAAATTTGAGAGTTGACACCTGGTCTCCTGATTTCAAAACCAATACTCGTTCTGTTGTACCACAATGGCTGTCATTGGGGGTAGGGGAAAAGAGAAATGGAAAGGAAAGATCTGCTCTATATTTTCAATTTATTGCCAGAGAATTCTTCTTCAAAAGAAATACCTTTCTAGTACAAATAGAGTCCCTAGAATATAGAACTGCATGATAAGCACTTTAATTTGTAGTTATGTAAAGGATGAGTTTCTTATAAATACTTCTGGGCATTTTGGTTGAAATTTGCAGAACCACAGGAAAGAAAAAAGGAAGATAATGGGGCCTCCAGACAATCAGACGTTTTAGTATGATCCAAACAGATGATATGTGTTTTGCAGTTAAAAAAAATCCTGTTTCCAGCCTATGAGATCTTTTTAAGTCTTGGCATAAAATCCTTAAAACCTCCAAACAAATGGTGCTTACATAAACAAAGCCTTTTGGAACTTTTTATAGAGAAGATACTGTTACCCTCACCCTCCATAGGACACAAATATTAGGGGTTTTGTCCATTAGTGACACTTTGGGGGTGACTTTGGACTTTCTTTATAGGTTCTCTTGTGACCAATTCAGTGCAAATTGAGAGATGGCTGGATCAGAGAAGGGGAAAAATCTGTGGCTATAAGGCAGAATTTTTTTCTGTTGAAAAGAAAGTCCAGTGAAGGTTGGACTAATGAGTCCAGTTTCATATGCATCAGGACTTTGATACCAATTAAATCAGCACTTTGAATTGTAATTGGAAGCAACTGCACAACTTACAACATGATAAACAGTGCAGTTTTCAATCAGTTGTCTTGTTTTATCTATGTAATTTCTACCTCTTTCTCATTCATCACTTTGTTTACGCTCATACCAGAACCACTCTAATTCTGGCCCATATCCATACTTGTCTAGGTCATGGTAATAGTCTACTTGTTTTCCTTGCTTCCAATTTCTCCTTTCTCTAAAATCTATCTTCATATTGATTCCACTCTATCTTCCCAAGGCTCATGTCTGACCACATCGCTGGCTTCCTCAAAAACAAAAACAAAAACAAAACAAAAAACACACGCACAAAAAAACAACTTTCAATGGCTCCCCATTGCCTATGGAATTAAAAGCAAATTATATCTAGGATGCTCTAATTTGACCACTTGTTGGTCAAATGGATAATTTCTGTTTTAACCAATCAATCAAAAAGGAAGGAAACAAACAAGTAGTGTCTATTCTATATAGTCAGGCACTGGACTAAGCATGTTGCAAATGTTATCTTATTTCCATCAATGTAGTAGTAGAAATTGTAGAGACAGATTATGATCTGATAGATGAGTTATGCCACAATGTCTTATACCCCTTCATCCAATTAAAAACAAACCACCAAAACATCAACACTGTATGCTTTCATTATAAGAGAAGGGTTCGTTTTGATCCTGATCCTTTTGAGCATTTTATCCTTCTAGAGCAGTGGTTCCCCAACTTTTCTGGCTTGCCGCCCCCTTTCCAGAAAAAATATTACTTAGGCCCCTGGAAATTAATTTTTAAAAATTTTAATAGCAATTATTAGGAAAGATAAATGCACCTGTGGCCATCACCGCCATCCTGGATTGCTGCAGCACCCACCAGGGGGCGGTGGCACCCACTTTGGGAATCACTATTCTATATCATGTATATGTACTTTGGCACTTTATTCAGAGGGCATAGATTCCCTAAAATGATAGACTGGCTGGGACACAGGAAGACAGACTTTGGTTAGGTGAGTTGCCCTTGTCCTTGGTGATAGAGCAGCTTTGTTTCTCTTTGGACTTCCTTTTTCACATTATCTGATGGGAAACAGGTCAACCCACAGGATGGAAGTTTGTGTTTTAGGGAACAGGCTATATATTTGGAGTGGGATTCTTGGGCATGGCCCCTCCCACAACATGGGATTAGAATTACTTTGAATTCTTTGTGTGTTTCCTAAATCTAGTTTTGGGCTCCTGAGTCTTCCTTTTATGTTCTCTCTCTGTGCTTATGTGTTCCTGTGAGTCTTCTATATTTCCTGCATTTTCATGGGCTGCAATAAAAGCTGTCCTACCCAACATGCATTTGTTATTTTTTAATAAGATTTTATTTCCCCCAATTACATTTTTAAAAATAATTTTTAATCTTAATTTTTAGTATTTTAAAATATTTGAATTACAAATTCTCTTCTTTCCTTGCACCCTTCCTCTTTTCTCCGCTTTCTGAGATGATAATTTGATACAGATTTTACATGTGCAATTATATAAAACATTTCTCTACATTAGTCACTTTGTGGAAGAAATCTTTACAATAATTTATAAAAGATTGAAAGTGAAATGTAGCATGTTTTGATCTGCTCTGTCTCTGGAGTTGGATGGCATTTTTCATTCATCATGAGTCCCTGGGAATTGTCTTGAATCACTGTATTGCTGAGAATCGCTAGGTCTTTCACACTTATTCATCAAAAATATTGCTCTTACTATGTACAATGTTTTTCTGGTTCTTCTCACTTCACTTTGCATCAATTTATGTAAGACTTTCCAAGTTTTTCTGAAATCATCCTGCTCATCATTTCTTATAGCATGGTAGTATTCCATTACAATCACACCCCACAACTTGTTCAGCCCCTCAATTTCCAAATTCTTTGCTTCCCCAAAAAGAACTGTTATAAATATTTTTGTACAAATAGGTCTTTTCCTTTTTTTTTTAAATTTCTTTCGGATACAGTAGTGGTATTGCTGGATCAAAGGGTATGCACAGTTTTAGAGCCTTTTCGGAGTATTTCCAAATTGCACTCCAAAATGCCAACATGCATTTATTTCATTGAGTACTGGCACCAGAGTGGGAATCCTATTATGTTTTGGAGGAAATCTACTAAGTTTCATTTTGGCATTTTCCTCAAAGCAAATTCAGGATGGGAAATAACAGGCCAAAGACAGAAAATGACTTGCTTTATGGAATCCTCTAGGATTAAGAGAAGAGTGGCTTGGTAAACAGGTAGTTGCCCTTTTGGTAAGGAAGATCTGTGTTCCAGTTCTTCTTTTGGCACATCCTGGTCTTATGCCCCAACGTAAGTCAATTAGTCTCTCATAACTAGGTAACTATAAATTACAGAAATGGTACCAATCTCAGGGCCATTCCCTATCCTTATCCATTTCTAAGATTAAAGATAATCTAGCAGGGTTACATGGGTTACATAATCTCATCACATCCCTAATAAATGCTTATGGAATTTGATGGTGATTCAAACTTTGATCTTTGTTATTAAGAATTAAGGAATAGATAGTAGGAGAAAGGCTATTCTTATTGAGTATTCTGATTAAAAAAGGTGATTATATTATGTTTGCCCAGTTTCAGTGAACTAAAATATTATTCCTTGAAATTCTATTTATGAAATTATTTTCTCTCTTTGATGTTTCAGAAGACACTCATGAATGGTTAGGGGGATCTCACAGTTGGGGTACTGGCAATAGAAAGTTGTGGTTGAAAGTAGGAAAAGAATCTTTATTATTTTTGAAAAAAATGACTCCTTGTATATTCTTTAGAGGGCCAATGAATCTATGCGACCTGAGAGTCATTCCTAGAAGTGAGAAAATTATCTCTGAAGAAAATCTATTTGGGTGTATGTGTGTAGGGTGGGGGGGGATGTAGTGGAATTGAAACTGTGAGTTACAGTTTTAGAAAGAAATATGGAAGAGATGATAATCTGTTTTATGTATCTTGGTTAGGTTTTATGAGAACATCCTTGAATAAAATGCAAAGGACTTACTCAGCAACAGGTAATTAATTGTCAGAGTAGAATGGCTTGCAGAGCAGTGGAGATATTGCACAATACTCTTGCTGAGGACAATGGGGGATTCTAAGAGAGGCATGGATTATGTACCCAACTTGCTTTCTTGACAGCTTTAGATTTTCTTCAGCTAAATAAATGCTCATATTTCCCTTGCTATGCTGGCTTTAAGCTCAGGTTTTATGTCAATTATCATGTTCATGGAATATATTCTAAAGACTTTCCCTGTAAACTCACCTCCCCTTCCCCACCACAATAATATATTTCCTGGCAGGTTTCTTTTCACCAGAAAGAAATGGTGTAGAGTTCTTTAGGTTAATATTCCAATTCCACACACATTACATCAAGAGACCTGCAAGGGCTCTGGTACTATGGAAACCTACTCTACAGAAATGCACAGATGGTATTTATCAGGTTTTATTTCTCACATTGGGTGCAGGAGTGAGTGAGGTATGCAACTCCTTGGATTTTAAGTGTGTGTGTGTGTGTGTGTGTGTGTGTGTGTGTGTGTGTGTGTAGGCAGTGTGACTCATGCCCCACTATCCCACTTTTTTCACTCCTCTTCCAACCTATATCTGATTGGAGAAAACATTTTGAATGCTATGCACAAATGGATCTCAAATATCACATCTAAATGAGTTTAAGCGAAATCTTTATGTAATCTAAAAAAAAGTGAAATGTTAATTTAGCCACTGGTTACAAAATCATTTTCTAAAATATATTTACCACATTAGGCTTATTTTCATTTCATCTTCTCTTGTTTCCTTTCTTTTAGGCAGTTTTATCAATGCCTTCCCCCATTGCTTTCCTCTCTCAAAGTCTCTTACACTCAATTGAATTCTTCCTTTTAATGAAGAAGCACAGTCCAGTAAAAGGAAATGATGCATTGACCATGTTTGATAGAATATGCCTTACTCCATACCTGTTGTCCACCACCTCTCTACCTTGGCTTTCTCCAACTTTTGGCTAAGGAGCTTATACAGAATCTTAGAATCCTAAAATTGGAAGGAATCTTGTGTTCATCAGTAGAATCTTAAGAACAGAGAGTCATAGGAATCCAATCGCAACATGAAGCATAATTCCTTGTTATGATATCCTTCAAAAGTCTCTGTTTGACGAGTTCTAGGAATGGAGAAATCACCACTTTCCAGACAGCTCACTACATTTTTTCTTATTGTTCAGTCACTTTCACTAATGTCTGACTCTTTGGGACACCATTGTAGGTTTTCTTGGCAAAGATACTGGAGTAGTTGTCATTTCCGTCTCCAGCTCATTTTAAGATGGGGAAACTGAGTCAAATAGGGTTAAGTGCCTTTCCCAGAGTCATCAGAGTATCTGAGGCCAAACGTAAACTCAGGAAGACAAGTCTTCCTCACTCCAGACCAAGTACTCTATAGCTATTGTGCCACCTAGCTACCATGATTATATGTCTATATAGCTCTAATTATTAGGAATGTTTTGTATTATAAGTGGGAATCTGCCTCTTTATAGGCTCTACCCACTATTTCTTTTTTTCCTTGTTGGCTAATAAGAATGTCTAATATTTCTTTCATTTGCTCTAATGGAAAATATTTGAATATTACAGTCATACCGCTACCTAAATCTTCTGCTCTTTATGCTAAGGGACTTCCTCTCCCAGTTATTTCAATGATTTCTTTTAGGATGATCTTTTTTCAGAAATGTACCAACTTATCTTTATTTCCTTAGGGAGAACTGATCAAATAAGAAACAAATCATCCAAACAATCCATAGACTGGATGATTAATTTCTGGGTAATGGAATTGAAGGAATAGAAAACCATTTCACTTAATTTCTTTTTATGTATTTGAAATGGTTGCATGGTTTTGTTTTCCATGAGCCCCATGCACTTTGTGAGCTTTGTCCTGAGTAGTTTTGTCTCATTCCCAATAAAAAAAAAAAAGGAAGAGCTAAAATACAACCTAAAAGCATCTTACGGGGGTTTTAAAATGTCTTGGCCATGGACTACATTTCTCAGCATGCCTCAGGTGTGCCTTCTTCCTACTTCCTGGTGTGGGATTGGTCTTCAATGGACCAATCCCATGCTGGGGGAGGGACCATGACCTCTACTTCCTAGCATGGGATTGATCTTGAAATAGACCAATCCCATGCTAGGGAGGGGCCATTTTCCCCTCTACTTCCAGGCTAGGATTGGTTTATATAAGGACCAATCCTGTGCCTAGGAGGAAACTTTAAATAGAGGAGATTCAGAGTAGTGGGAGAGTTAGTGAATTTCAGGGGGCCAAATTCTGGTTGCTTTTGTTTCAGTAAAGCTTTAGAAAGATCAGAGTGAGATAGGAGTTTTTCTTTTGAGCGCCTTTTCACATTACTAAAAGAACAGTACTGCTAAAATGTGACCTCTGGGGAAGAAAATGAAATGTCTCTTGCAATAGAACAAGGTGTTCAGGCCACTCTAACTTTTTTTTTTTTAAATTTTAAACCCTTAACTTCTGTGTGTATTGACTTATAGGTGGAAGATTGGTAAGGGTAGGCAATGGGGGTCAAGTGACTTGCCCAGGGTCACACAGCTGGGAAGTGTCTGAGGCCAGATTTGAACCTAGGACCTCCTGTCTCTAGGCCTGGCTCTCAATCCACTGAGCTACCCAGCTGCCCCCTCACTCTAACTTTTAGAATAATATATGTAGTTCCCTTCACTGGGTGGAGAATATTCTCCAAAATATTCAGTGAGAGGCAAAACACATCCATTTGGATTTCATATTGTTTGCAAAAACATATGGCAACTTATAATAATTCTAAAAGGTGTTATTTCTACAAAAGCAAGGATAAGGATTAGGTAATATTTATGCTAGTTGTTGAAACCTGTTGATTGAAGCTCTCTGGTTAATCTGATTGTGGGCTCTTGCTAAAACATATTTATATGGCTCCTCCTTATCCCCAATCCCTTTGCCCCAATAAAATATTTCCCATTTTAAGAAGACTGAGTGCCTGAACAACTGAATGTGTTACATTAATACAAGCACAATGTTCAGAAGGGCAGATGATGGTTTTCAGGTACTCTGCCTGTGTCAAACCAGGCCTATAGTATTGAGTTCAGTTCTCAATGCCATATTTTAGGAGGGATCAAGATAAACTGGAGAAGGTCCAGAAGAGAGAGAAGATAATGGTGAGAGGATTAGAGAGCATGTCATAGGAGAATCATTTAAGAATCTGATGATGTTTAGCTTAAAGACTAGACTTATGGGGTACGAAGGACATATGACTGGTCACAAGGGAAAAAGGACCTCTGTCACAGTTCCAAGGCAGAGAATAGTGTTAGCAAGGTGGTTGCAGGGGAGTAGGAGACAAGATCACAGTTCCAAGGCCAAGAGGAGCATTAGTGTTTGTGGCTGCAGGGGAGCAGGGGCCATTCCTAGGCAAAGACCAGAGTGCATACCAGGAGAGCAGAGACCACTCTTCTTCCTGAATCACAACACCTCAGAAGGACCAAAACTTTTCAGATCATCAGAATTAGCTCTGAAAACAGTATCATAAAAAAGACTATAGTTTGAGACAGTGCCTCCCCAAACCCTGGGTGAGCAGAGCCCAGTTTTAACATGAAGTTCGAAGTCAAGAAATAAGCTGGAAAAATGAGCAAATAAAAACAAAAGAATTTGACCATGAAAAGTTACTATGGTGTCAGAGAAGACCAAGACAAACTCAGAAGACAATAATAAGAAAGTACCTACAAGAAAAGCCTTTAAGAACATATGACAATGGGACATAATAAAGCCAACAAGAATTCAAGGAAGAAATAAAGAAAGAAATAAGAATGGTAGAGGGAAAATTGAGAAGTGGTTTAAAAAATACTGAAGAAAATAACACCTGAAGAAACAGAACTAGCCTAATGGTAAAAGAGGCACAACAATTCACTGGAGAAAAGGACTTCCTAAAAAAAGGAGAATAGACCAAATAGAAAAGAAGGTACAAAAATTCTCTGAAGAAAAGAACTTTTGAAAAGAGCAGAATTGACCAAATGGAAAAGGAGGTGTAAAAGCTCACCAAAGAAATAATTTTTTTAATTAAAATTGTGCAAGTGAAAGATGATTTCATGAGTCATAAAGAAACAATAAAACAAAATCAAAGGAATGAAAAAAGAAGAAAATCTAAAATATCTCTTCAGAAAAAACTGATCTGTAAAATAGATTGAGGATAGATAACTTAAGAATGATTGGACTAGAAAATATGATTTTTAAAAAAGAGCTAGACATCATGTTCTGAGCAACTATAAAAGAAAATTGTTCCAACATCTTATATTTAGAGGGCAAAATGAAAATGGAAAGAATCCACCTATTACCTATTGAAAGAGATCTCAAAATGAAAACTCCCAGGACTATTATAGACAAATGCCAGAGCTCCTAGGTTACGGAGAAAATTTTTCAAGCGTCCAGAAAGAAATAATTCAAATATAATGGAGTCATAGTTAGGATCACACAAGATATAGCAACTTCTATATCAGGGCTTGAAATATATTATTTCAGAAGGCAAAATAATTAGTATTCCAATCTAGAATAACCTATCCAGAAAAATAATGTATACCCCTTCAAGGGGAAAAAAGGATATTTAGTGAAAAGGAAAACTTTCAACAATTCTGGATGAATAGATCAGAGCTCAATAGAAAATGTGACATTCAAATACAAAATTCAAGAGTAGTATAAGAGGGTAAACATGAAAAAGAAATCATATAGGATTAATAATAATAATAAGTCTAAGCTGTTTACATTCTTATATAGGAAGATGATACATGCAACTTCCAAGAACATTATCATTATTAGAGCAGTTAAAGGAGTTTACACAGAGGATGTGGTGTGTGAATCAATTAAACTGGAAATGATCTCTAAAAAAAGAGGTGAGAAAGAGCAATGCACTGGGAGAAAGAGGAAGGGAGAGGTAGAATAAAAGAGAGGCTCAAGGAAGAATAGTAGAAAGGGAACTGGTGGGAGAACAATTTAGTACTGTGCTCAAAAGGATATAAAACTACACATACTCTTTGACTCAGCAGTACCATTGCTAGGTCTCTATCCCCTAAAAAATCAAAGAAAGGGGGCAGCTGGGTAGCTCAGTGGAGTGAGAGTCAGGCCTAGAGATAGGAGGTCCTAGGTTTAAACCCGGCCTCAGACACTTCCCAGCTGTGTGACCCTGGGCAAGTCACTTGACCCCCATTGCCCACCCTTACCACTCTTCCACCTATGAGACAATACACCGAAGTACAAAGGTTAAAAAAAAAAACAGAAAAAGGAAAAGAACCTATTTGTATAAAAACCTTTTAAGGAGCTCTTTTTGTAATGACAAAGAATTGGAAATCAGGGGAATGCTCATTAACTGGGTAAGCTGAACAAGTTGATGCACAAGATTATTACGGAGTAATACTGTGCAATAAGAAATGATAAAGTGAGTCATTTCAGAAAAAAAAAGAGCAAGACATATGAACTGATGCAAAGTGAAATGGAAGATATAGGACATCATTGTGGATAGTGACAGCAATATTGTAATGGTGGTAAACAGTGAAAGACTGAGCTACTCTGATCAATACAGTGATCCTAGAAAATTCCAAAGGACTCATGATGAAAAAAATGTTATCCATCTCCAGAGAGAGAATGATGAACTCTGAGTACAGATCAAAGTATAATTTTCTCACTTTACTCATTTCTGCTTTTTCTGGCAACATGGCTAATATTTTTTTAAAAACCTTGCTTTCCATCTTAGCATCAATACCGTGTATTGGTTCCAAAGCAGAAGAGTTGGAAAGGCTAGGCAATGGAGGTTAGGTGACTTGCCCAGGGTTGCAGATCTGGGAAATGTCTAAGGCTACATTTGAACTTTTGTGGACTGAGCCACCCAGTTGCCTCCTGTGGAAATGTTTTGCATGCTTTCACATGAATCCTTGATATCATCTTGCTTGCATTCTGAATGGGTAGAAGAGGGAGTAAGAGAATTTGGAACTCCAAAAAAATTTTTAACACCACATTTATTTGTTTGTTTATTACATTGAAGTCCCTAGGTGTATCCCTCCCTCCCTTCCTTCCTCAGACTAGAGTAGGCATCATTTGATGAAAAAATATACGGAAATATGAAAATATGCCTTGCTTATTTCTATAGATCTTTTTTTCTGGAAGGAGACATTCACAAGTCATGTCTGCTGATGTATATAATGTTCTCTTAGTTCTGCTTGCTTCACTTCATAATTTAATGTAGATTTTTCTACATTTTCTACATTTTTCACTTCCATTTCCTATTATGCCTTTCCTCCCTCTTTCCCACTCCAGAGAGGCATCCTCTATAACAAACAAAATAGAAGGGGGAAAATTTAGCAAAACTAATCAGTATATTCAAATAATTTGATATAACATTCATTTTTGAAAAAAAGTTAACCTGCTTATTATTTCTTATGGAACAGTGTATTCCATCATAATCATATGCCACAACTTGTTTAGCCATTCCTCAATTAATTGACATCCACTCAATCTCCAACTCAAAATTAAAAAGGAAAGAATGTTAAAAATAAATAATTTTTAAAGGGGAAAAAAAGCTTATTAGTTGTGCCACTTTAACCTCTCTGGACCTCACTTTTCTCATCTCTAAAGGTCATTGAACTCAGCTGCCAAAATAATCTTCAAGAAGCTCAGGGCAGACCTTATCATCCTGCTACAATAAATTCCAGTAGCTTCCCGTTATAAAATCCAACATAAAATCCTGTATGGCTTTTCAAACTCTTCATAACCCTCCTCTTTCCAGTTTTCTTCTCATTTCCTCCCCTTCTCATAGTCTGTGACGGTGACCTTGCTGCCCTTCCCACACACAGTACTTCATCTCTTGACTCAGTACCTTTTCACTGGCTGTCTCAGTGGCTGGAATACTGGACATCCTTTCCTTTTGGCTCCTGGGCTTTTCTCAAGACTCTGCTCAAATCCCACCTCCTGCAAGAGGCCTTTCCTGACTCCTCTGATTGCTAATGACTTCCTTCTGAGATTACCTTTCAATTACAGTGCATATCTCTTTTTATGTAGAATTTTTTTGGGGAATGTTGTCTTCCCCATTAAAATATGATGAACAAGTTCTATTTTTTTCTCTAGCACACAACTTGGTTGAAACTTGAATGGAGACAATGCATAAGCAAGAGCTGTTAGGAAGGAAAAATTAATAACAATTACAATCAGATTAGATGTGCAATATGAGGAAGAGGGAGGAGCCAAAGATGACTTGAAGGTTTTGTATCTTGGGTGATTGGGATACTGGTGGTCTTGGAAGAAATAGGAAAGATGGAAGGACTGGGGGGATTTTTTTAAAAGTACATTTAGATTTTTAAAAAGATTGATATACTACATTTTTACATCACTTCCATTTCCTATTATGCCTTTCCTCCCTCTTTCCCACTCCAGAGAGGCATCCTCTATAACAAACAAAATAGAAGGAGGAAAATTTAGCAAAACTAATCAGTATATTCAAATAATTTGATATTACATTCAGTGTCCCACACCCACAGCCCTCCACTTCTACAAAGAAAGGAAAGAGGTGCATCAACATATCTTGTCTAGAAAATAAACTTGGGAGGACTAGCAATTCAAGTCTTTTTGGCTCCAAATCCAACATTCTATCAACTATATACCACTCAGCTGCTTCCATGATGGAGTATACAAAACAGATTATACTTTTTAAAAAACTCCTTATGTTTTTGTCTTAGATTCAATACTGTGTATTGGTTTAAAGACAGAAGAGTGGTCAGGACCGGAGAAGGAAAATTGTAGAGCATTCCAGTATCTTCACTAAAAAAAATTCACTTTATCAAGTTGGTCCTGAAGAATCAGATACCACCAAACAATAACAATATGCCAACTTATATGTTTTGTGCCTGGAGACAAAGAAAAGCAAAGACACATTCCTCAGACTCAAGGAGTTTAGAAACTAATGTGGAAGCCAGCAGTTACACTGTGTGCATTTAAGATACAGATACCTTAAATGGGATACTTATTTTGCTTTATTTTTCCATTATAAGCAGTGTCCTAGTCTATACATTTTGTAGTTACTGATTATCCCTCTCCCCACAATCCTTTGAACCCATGTATGACCTGGAGTTGGATTTCTCTGGGCAAGGGAAAATGGGAAGTCATTTAAATTAATCCTCCATTTGGCCTTTATCTGGCAAATAACATCCTACCTTTAGCCCACCATATTTCTTTCAGAGGCACAGAAGCTGGAACACTCTACTTTGAGTCAAGAAGAGAGGAGTTTGAGTCCTGCCAGTTAATATAGATTCTGGCTCTTTGAATTGGCACAAGTCCTTTAATCTCATAGAACACTAGACAACTCTCTGGGAATATAAATTGCAGAGGAGGTGCAGGTTATTATTAGCAATAATAATATAAGTCATGGAGCATTTTAAAATGCTATACAAATAAATATAAATATAGAGCATTTATAAAGCACTTTGTGAATATCTCATTTAAGCCTCACAACAACCCTGTGTTAGAATGGGGATAATAATAGCATCTTCCACTCAGAGTTGTTGTGAGGATAAAATGAGATAACATTTGCTAAGTATTTATAAATGCCAATTCAATCTTTCTGAAATAACAGTATAAATAATGCTCACTAACAGATTAGCAAACCTAGGAGAAAGCCTGGGTTGGAGACATGAAAGCCCTTTGAAATCTTGAGAAATGGTCTGAAATCACAAAAAAACCAGATTTTTTTTACTATTATCATTTTCACTTTACATATTAGGAAACTGAGGTTTTGAGAGATGAACCCAGACTCACTCATCCAGTAACTGACTGAGGCAGAATCCATACTTTGGGGATGTTCCTTATTTTTAAATTCATGATTCGATCCATTATATCGCCTGATTAATTTATATGGAGTTCACCAGAAATCAAGGATCTAACAAGAAAAAAATCAGAAAAGTGTGTTAGCTTTGTATTCTGTCGGATCCTGTTTGAGTTGGGTATATTGATTTATGGTCAGGAAATGACTCAGTAATGGGGCAAAAGGATAGTTATTTTTAAGATAACTCAAAATACGTACCCTTCATCTAGATAAGGATGAGCTGGGGATAAAGGCTGGAGATAATCGTGTAGGCAGTGAGTAGGTGGGTATCATTTTAGACACAGCAGAACACATACTTGGTATCAAGAGAAAGTGTTGATTTGCTTCTCGAAATAAGCATGCCATTATCAAAATTAATCTTAACTTGTCAAAACCCAAAGATCGGTGTCTACTCAACTAAGAAGGCCAATAGCACCATTGAAAAACATGGCCATATCTATTCTAATACCCCCATCATCATAAACATGGTACCAACAGACTAGAAATTTTATTGAAACAAGTAATATTAACACATTATATTAAATTGCATGCTTTTTAAAGCCTCTTCTCTCTAGTTTTTTTTTTAATTTTATTTTGGGAAAGAGATGAATTACACTTTCTTCTGATTTAGGGAACATGATTTTGCTTTATGGCAAATTCTCATCTAACAAATTAGTGAAAATGTGTATGCTGGAATCATTTCCAGGGTTGGTCTTTTTGCGGCATCCTACCCTACTCAATATACATCCTGCCTGTTGTAAAAACCTGCTGCTAGTGATTTCATACACTTGCCTAGATTTAACAAGATTCCTACGTCTCCAGTCCAGTCTTTTTCCTAGGTTTTTAAATCGATTCCTTGACATGATATATATTATTATTTTATAGAGGCTGAGTTGGCATTTAAGTAGTGCTTTACAAATATGATCTCATTTTATCCTCCACATCCCTGGGTGATGGTAGCTATTGTTAACTCTATTTTAAGCGTCCAAGGCTGGATTTGAACCTAGGTTTCCCTGACCCAGTGTCTATGTACTGTGCCACTTAGCTGCTTCTCCTTTGTATCCCCTCAGAGGTATTAGTAATAAACTCTAGTATTGCTTGGCAGTCCAAGGTAGTCATAAATCATAAATCAAGAGCTGTGAGGAGCCAGTTAGTCCAAACCCCTCTTTTGACAGATGAAGAGCATGATGCCAAGATGGGTTAAATGGCTTCTCCTAAGAAGCACAGGTAATGCACTACAGGGGGGGAATTCAAATCAAAATTTCCAACTTAGGTGCTTGCTCTTCAAAGAATCTCAATATTCTGAGTTCCTGGGGACTGCAGAGACTTTCTAATTCAGTCTGCAGCTGACCAAGAATCCCTTTAGCAGCATTACTTTGAAATGGTCTTCCAAAACCCTGCTTAAAGACCTCCAGTGCAAGGACAGCCCAGTGCCCAGGGAAGCTGCTGATTTGACTTTTGGAGTAGTTGCTGGGTTATTTTTCCTTACTTTAAACTGAAAATTTTCTTTGACTTTTCCATTCATTGCTCCTTGTCCCATCATCTAAGGCAGTGATTCCCAAAGTGGGTGCTACCGCCCCCTGGTGGATGCTGCAGCTATCCAGGAAAGCGGTGATGGCCACACTTTTTTTGTATTACATTCTATTTTGATTTCAATAAATAGTTTCATAATTTCCAGGGGGTGCTAAGTAATATTTTTTTCTGGAAAGGTGGCGGTAGGCCAAAAAAGTTTGGGAACCACTGTTCTAAGGGCAAGTAGAAAAGATCTAGTCTGAATTCCTATATAAAAGAAGCATTTTTCTCTTTGAGAAAATGTTTCCTTGAGAAGCCCGTTCAGGGGATCTGCAGCAGGTATATGTTACCAGATGTTAACATCATGTCCAAGATAAGCGACTTAGTTTTTCACTTACCAGTGAAAAGAATTCTAGACTTGGAGTCAGGGAGATGTGAATTCAGTCCAGCCTCAGATACTAGCTGTTCATTTAACCTATGTCTGCCTCAGTTTCCTCACCTGTAAAAGGGGGCTAATGTTAACACCTATTTTACCAGATCATTGTGAGAATCAAAAGAAGTAATAAATGTAAAATACTTTGTAAACATTCAAGTGCTAATTAAAATTTTCAATTATTATTTCAACATTTGTGTGCCCCAAATTAGCAATGGCATATTGATGCCATTGTTCCTATACTGACAGTTCTTTCTAGGTATTAAGGCTTTAGTGTTTAAGTGGTGGTAAAGTTTTTTAATGCTTTTTTCCATTCCTGGGATAGAATGGACAGTGAACAGATTTTTAATTCCTAGAGGCTTGGGAAAATTTGGAAATGGTCCATTTAAGTCTTTTATTATATTGTGTTTTAAGTAAATATCCTTTGCCTGCTGTAATGTCACATTAAATTTTGGTGAGGAAGTTTAAGTGGAAGTGGGGGATTCTGAGTTATGTATTGAGGTCGATAACTATTTCTTAGGCACGATGAACCACGGAGAGGTCAACAGGGCATTATGCCTACTAGGTCTCTTCAAATAAATCTGTCCCAGTGTGCTTACCCATCCTGATGCTGCTCAGACTCTTGCAGCTGGGAACATCTCTTTATTACAGAGGGCTGCAAAGACTCTGGAGAATGCAGTTCACAAAGACATGTCCCCTTTGTGTACATGACAGTTCTTCAAACATTTTAGGATGAGCCTAGACCTTCCCAGTTTCCTCAATGAATCTTTGTGTGTCAAGATTACCCATGCCATCATGCCATCTTAGATGGCTTCCTCTGGATAGGCTCCATCTTGTCAATGATTTTTCTAAAATATGATTGCCCTAAGCAAGAGACGATATTCAAGTTATGTTCAGACAAAGGCAAAGTAAAGTGGGTTTTTTCTTTGGTTTCAAACTGTACCTCCCCAAGAAGCTCTGTGAGGATTCTCTTTCTCTTTTTTCTTTTGCTGTCCTGTCACACCAAAATCTCATTTTGCACATGATGTCTGCTAAAACCCCCAGATCTTTTTTTTTCACACAATCTGTTGTCTAGCCACATCTTGTACTTGTGAAGTTCATGGATTGAAATCAAGTGTAGAAATTTATATTTATCCCTATTAAATTTCCATTTATTTTATTCAATGCTTCATTTCTAGCCTGTGGACACAGACTTTGTCAGTTAGTGTTTTGGCTATCCCTCCTAGCTTTAAGCTTGTTACCTGTCATGAC
The DNA here is from genome assembly GCF_016433145.1 of Gracilinanus agilis. NCBI lineage: Eukaryota > Metazoa > Chordata > Mammalia > Didelphimorphia > Didelphidae > Gracilinanus > Gracilinanus agilis. The sequence goes on from NC_058134.1 coordinate 251,735,510, forward strand.
TTGCCGGACGTGCCACCTATGTCTTCATCCAAGTCTCTGTTAAAATGATGAAGAACTTAACAGTGAGAATCATTCCCTGAAGGATCAAACAGAAGACCACTCTCAAAGTCAATATTAACTCAACTTTTGGTCAAGTTGTTTGATCAACTGGTCCATATATTTACAACTTCTCTACGATGGTAGCATAAGTGTCTTAGTCCAAAACGTTGCTGGAATCCAAACACTATGTCTACAACTTTTCCCTGACCTAAGAGTTTCATTACCTTGATTAAAAAAAAAAAAAACAACTTTTATGCTATCTCCACGTTTTAGGCCAGCATGTCCATAAAAGTTGATCTTATATGAGGAGTGGATGAATGCCCCAAAGCAAGAAATATTTGAAACACGAGTGGCCAGCATGACCAGCATGAAGAATAGTGGTTTAAGCTGGAGAAGGAATGATAGGTAGCCAGATTACTTCCCTTGATTCTACTCCAAAATTCCACTAGTGGTGATTGTAACAAGGATTGACTGGAATACTCTGAAACTCGACTGTTGAATCAGTCACACTGAGAAGTAGTTGTGAAGTTGCTTGGAGGGAGCCATCGATGACACAGTTAGAAGTAGAAAAGTAGCCAAAAGAAGGCTAGTCCCTTTACCTGAAATTCCCCAAATTTTTGACATGCAAATTAATGTATAGTTAGAAATTCTTGAACCTTTGGACTACATTCCCCAGAATGCTTTGGTATTTCCCAGAATTCCTTTTAATCTCTCCACCACCTTGTATGGTCACATTTGTATAAGTTCTGAGGCTTCGTCTCATTCCTCCTCTTTTCTCTCGCGAACAGGCTGGGTTAGCTAGGTTTCTTACCTTAGTTATTATTAATAAATCTTTATAAATATTATACTTGGAGATATTGAATATTGATTTTAAAATCTAAATTGAGTTCACTGAGAACACAAATAGGAAGTTTACCAACTTTTTCATTGGCCGTATTTGATATTGCCAAGATTGGAGATATTTACAAATCCCATATAGAATGGGTGTCTAAATGCAGGAATTGTGAGTGGTAACTTGTAATTTTGGAGTTAACCTATACAGAATCTAAAAATGAATTCTACTTGGAGGGAGTCTCATGAATATATAACTCAAATGTGGTTGGTTTTGTGTTTTTTTTAAATTTTTTATTTTATGGATATGACTTTTTTAAGGGTATATTTTATGGGTATATTTTGATTCTATTTTTTCTATTTATTTATTCTCTCTATATATATTTATCTATTCTGTTTATTCTAAGATATATTTATATTTTATGGGTATATTTTGATTCTATGGGTATGTTTAAAGAGTACACATAGTAAAATAATGTTTTATGATCAATCCCATATTGCCACGCTTCCATGATTAGTCTATTGAATAGAAATAGGGCATAAAGGAATATGGCTCAAACTTTCCCAATAGTCAAGGCTTAGGCAAGAATATTATTTGACAAAATTATCACATAGATCATACTTCTAGGCTACCTAGGCAAGTGTTACCAACACCAAAAGAGGCAGATTTGGGAGACAGAAATAGAAATTCTCCAAGACCAGAGACTCATTTCCTCTGAGTGACTCCTGGTGCTGAATGGGACATATGAATGAGCATACTATGCTTGAGTTTTAGGGTTAAACCATGCCAGATCATTTGCCAGTGATTTGTTCTGTTGTGTTAAACCTGAATAATTATAGGTCCTGCCACTATTACCATATCCTTCTGAACAAGATTTGTGATTTCTTTATCTTTTTTGTTTATTTTTTCCTTTTTCCAGCTGTTCCAGTTAATCTCCAAGATCTGCTCTTCAGGCTCCTTACCAGCAATCTTCTCCCCCTCGGTTTGACTCTGTCTTAAGGTCTTCTCTTCTCTTTGGGGAGTCCCTTTCTGAGACCACAACCATTTAATAAGGTTCTGGGCCATGCTCACTTCACTCCCAGTTCTTCGCAGTTGCCAGCAGCCTTGGTCCAGGTTCTTTCCCCCCCACCTTTTCCCCCTATTCTAGGTCCCTTTAAATTCTTAGTACTACATTGCTTGATGGTGAAGTCTATATTGTGTTTGCTTGTATTTGCATCTCTAGCAAGTAACACTGTGCCTGGAACAAAGTAAGTGTTTACTAAATGCTTTATTTATCTATTTGATACACATCCAAATGTAATCCATCATATTTCTGCCTAGGGCTCTTGTTATTCCTTGCATTAAAATATTTCCTAAAAATACATCAGTAATCTACAATTTCCATTTGATGATATTCTGTAGTTCTCGTCCTTTTGAAAAGAGGTATGCCTTTGGGAGGACCTGGGTCTATTCACTTCCTAGCTATGTGACCCTGGGCAAGTCACTTAACCCTAATTGCAGAGCCCTTGCTGTTCTTCTGTCTTAGAATTGATACTAAGAAGAAGGTAAGGATTTAAAAGAAAAAGAAAAGTTTACTGGAGCTACATTCTTAATAAATCTGAGTGTTAATGATGATTGTAAAAATTTGCCAGCTCTTCTCAGATATTGCCACCTTCTGAGTTATTGGTACCTTTCTAAATAAGTGACTTGATAGATCTCTTGCATTTTAGAATGGAGAGCCTGCATCAAAGAGATTTGGAAATGTGACTTATCTTTCATAATGAAATTAAACTTTTTGTTATCGTGATCTATCTACTATGGGTGGCAAGATGGCACAATGGATAGAGTGCCAGTTCTGGAATTAGGAAAACCTGAGTTCGAATCTGACCTCAGACTCTGCCTAGCTATGTAACTTTGGGCAAGCCATTTCACCCTAATTGCCTCGAGGCCTCATCTGAAAGCTGGAGAAGGAAATGGCAAACCACTTCAGTATCTTTGCCAAGAAAACCTCATAGAAGGAAATGAAAAGTCAAACATGCCTGAAGAGAGTGAACAACAACAATAACAAAACTTCAGCCATAAAGGTTATTTGCATTATACGTACAGTGAGAGGTAGCTTACATAGGTTAGGAGAGAGAGAGCTTATCTTTGGGCTGGGTTCAAGACCTACCTCTGAGCAACACCCAGCTGTGTGGTCCTGGGCAAAACACTTAACCTTTAGGGCTAGGTGACTGTAAGATTATAAATTGCAGGGAAAGTGCTGAACTACACTGGGAGAAGGCTTTTCCTCGTCTGGAATTTCCCTATATCAGTTATCAATCTGGTGCATATCCTTATCCCTCTATTTTTACATTAGATATTTACACAGCTTATATACATAATTAACTTATGGAGTTGTGGTTGAGTTGTTCAGGCATGTCCAATTTTTCATGACCCCATTTGGGGTTTTCTTGGCAAAGATATTGGAGTGGTTTGCCATTTCCTTCTCCAGCTCATTTTACAGATGAGGAAACAGAGAAAATCAGGGCAAAAGTGACTTGCCCAGGGTTGCACAGCTAGGAAGTACCTGAGGCTGGATTTGAACTCGGGAAGAAACTTATGGAAGGAGATCCCCTTGAATCAAGAATTCAAATCAATACAATGTAATTTCACTCACGCAAATATAAGACAGAAACAGAGAAGTAAATATAAAATAATTTGAGGAGAAAGAAAGCCCTAACAACAGGGAAAATTAAAAAAAAAACACCCCAAAGATAAAAAAGCAGCAGGTATTTCTATCAGTTCATGGACTTTTCTCAGTTGTGTTCCTATGACCCCCAAGTTGTCTGTGGTTCTTCTAGTTCACGTTTATAAAATTCACTTGGAAGCTTCTCATTCTCCTCGTGCACTGCGAAAGACTCTTGTCGGAGGCTTTAGAGATGGAGGCTGCAAGGGGAAGCTTTCTGACATCCAAATATAATGACTGTTTGCCGTTACTGCTGGCATGCGGTTATTTAAGTCTTGATCTTTGCTTTTGGCAGCTTTATCTCAACCCGAATCTCAAAAATGATGACCGTACAATCTGGGCTGGTTTTTGCCCGTTAGGATTACAGTTTACATCCATTGCTAAGAAGGTAACAAAGCAGATGCTCTGGGTTCTCATCAAACTTCCTTCCACCTCTTCCTAATGTGATTGAGGACCTGCATTTTCCAATTATCAGAGGCTTAGCCATTGATCTGGTTGGAATCCTGCCAGAAACCATGTGTCGTAAAACAGATGGTCATAAAGTGGGTCATACTTTCCCATAGGAGCAATGTTATATGGAGCCGTAGAATTCCTAACCAAGAACTTTCAATTAAATAAATCACTGTAATGACCAACGATATCCCACAAAAATGGAGATATAAAAAAAATACAAACCTCAATAATAATTTTGAATTGTAATATTATGGTCTAAGCCTCATGAAATGGATTTAAACTGTGCCGTGCACATTGATTAAACCAGGGCCCCCAAATGTACTATAAAGTGAACATTTAAACTTAAAAGAGTGCAAGTGAGTCATAAGTTCTTTATATCCTTAACTCATTTATTTTGGGAGCAGTTCGGTGGTTCAGTGGATTGGGAATCAGGAAAACTGGAATTCAAATCTGGTCCAGATACCTAGTACGATCCTGGGCAAGTCACTTAACCCAATTTACCTCAGTTTCCTAATTAAAAAAAATGAACTGGAGAAAGAAATGGCAAACCTTTCAAGTATCTTTTCCAAAAACATCTCACGAAGGGTACCAGAGTCAGACGTGACCGAACAACAACAACAATATATTCTGATCTGTATCTGTAAAGTCATTGAGAAGAAGGACCTCCAAGGTGGAAACACCTTCCATTGATATGGGTTGGCAACTTGCTTACAACTTAGGGTTTCCTGTTGCCAGAGAGGTTAGTCTCTGCCCTCATGGTCACAATACTAGTATGAATCAGGGATAAGACTTAAACTTTCTAATTTTATCTCTAAGGGTCGGTCTCATCCATATGTTTCTCAATAAACAAACTGATTTTTTCAGATTATTTTATTAAAAATTTTAGACCATTTTTCCATGGTTATAGGATTCATGTTCTCTCCCTCCCCTTTTCTCTCCCAGAGCTGATAAGCACTTCCACCAGAATAAGCTGATTTAAAAAAAAAACTTAAATTAAAAAAATTTTTCTTTTAGAATATTTTTTCCATGGTTCCATGATTCATGTTCTTTCCCTTCTCTCCCCAAACCCTCCCTCCTGTGGCCAATGCACAATTCTACTGGGTTTTACATGTATCATTGATCAAAACAGAATAAGCTGATTTTTAACGAACATTTAATAAATACTGAATGAATACTTTTGAGAGTCATTGGGTCATAGAGAGAGGGACAGTCTTGGAGGCAAGAAGACACGGTTTTATGGACTTCATCGAACCACAATTAGGAACTTCATACCTGCTATCTTGATTTCAGAATGCATTTGACTATTTTGGTCCAAATATGTGTTGTATTCGACTCTAATGAGCTTTCCTCTCCCCCCCCTTTTTTTTGTTTTTTGTTTTTTGTTGCTATAATTCTAACTGACTGATTCAGGAATCTGTTCCTGCTTTCCAGTGCATCCCTTTCTACCACACACCTTAAACCACAGAAGTGTGTTTTCCAAGGTTTGTTCACCAGGGAAATAATTATGTGCACATTCAGAAATAAAGCCACAGGATTAGGTAATTAGAAGCTCATGTAAACTGAAAACTTAGAAGCATGGACAAATCTGGACCTCACCCTTCACTGGTGAGGTGATTTATATGGACTGTACAGGTCTGGGGAGAGCACTGTCTCTCTATTAACTTCAGATTCTTTTTCCTTTATTTGAGTCTCTGGAGAAACCAGGGCAATACTATATCTGGACACCTGTGTGAGTCCCTGGGGGAAGGAGTAGTAGCCATAAAGGCATATTATTTGACTTTAGAATCACAGTTCTACCTAGCATTTATAGGGTACTTTAAGGCTCGCCAACCACTTTACACATTATCTTATTTGATTTTCACAATAATCTTATAAGAGAGATACTATTGTTATCCCCATTTCAGATGAAGAAACTGAGGCTATGAGAGATGAAATGACTTTTCCAAGGTCACACAGCTAGTGTTTAAGGCAAGATTTAAACTCGGGTCTTTGGACTCCAAGAAGAAGATGCTATCCATCGCCCCATTGTTCACCTTGTGGCAAGACAGCACTGCATGTCTGTTTTACTCCTTATATCCTGGTGGAGGGAGGGGAAAGTTCAACAAAGAGAGGAGAGTATCTTTATTGTTTATTGATGTGAATCTAAGTCCTTCATTTTTGACATTTTTTCTTGGATGAAATAATAATGCCTTTCCTTTGTTGAATGATTTGCTAGCCCTGGTGCTTGCACGGGAAACAAGCATCCTTCATCCTTTTCATTGAGATTTAGACATGGACATGTTTCTAAGAGAAGAACCAGTAAGAGATTTGTATGAGAAGTCTCCAAGACTGAATCTGATCTGTTTAGACCCAAAATTGTAATTCTAAGTCAGAAGTTATATTTATTTCAGCAAACAGTATTATTCTATTACACTCAGTATTACTCTCTGAGTTATTCAGGATCAAGGCTCAAATAGCAATTCTATTTATTAGTGCTTCTACTTTTTGAAGAATTAAATGATTCTTGTGGCATGTCAAGGATAACCCAGCAGTTTTTTGTTTGTTTGTTTGTTTGTTTTTAAACCCTTTGTACTTCGGTGTATTGTCTCATAGGTGGGAGAGTGGTAAGGGTGGGCAATGGGGGTCAAGTGACTTGCTCAGGGTCACACAGCTGGGAAGTGTCTGAGGCCGGGTTTGAACCTAGGACCTCCTGTCTCTAGGCCTGACTCTCACTCCACTGAGCTACCCAGCTGCCCCAGCAGTTTTGTTTTTGACCGAGAGATCCAACAGACGCCCAGACAGCTTAAGTCCCCCATTACCATTCTCTTAACTCCTGTGGTAGGAGTACCACCTATTGGCTTCTCTCACATGCTGGGTAGGCAGGTGGTTTTTTTCCCACTAAAAGGCAAAGGAGTTGTTCTCAAGACTTGGTCACGAAGAGGGGCTAAGGCTCAACGTACTCATATGGCTTTCTGATTCCCCAGAGGGATAAAAAGAGGAGAAACCTGGAGAAGTCAAAGTCAGCATGCCTCAGATTTGGCAATTTTTCATTTCTATGCATAGCATCACCCCTTGTTGTTGTTGTTGTTCAGATACCTTTCAGTCCTGACTCTTCATGACCCTTTTTAGGGTTACCTTGGCAAAGATACTGAAATGGTTTGCCATTTCTTTCTCCGGCTCATTTTACAGAGGAGGAAGTGGAGGCCAGCAGAGTTAAGTGATTTATCTAGAATCCCACAGCTAGTAAGAGTCTGAGACTGGATTTGAACCCAGGAAGATGAGCCTTCCTAACACCAGGCATGGCACGCTAGCCATTGTGCCACCTAGCCACCTATAACAAAAACAACCACCACTGAACCCATTTCTAGTACAGTGATAAAAGACTGAAAGACTGTTTTCGTGCAATGAATTTCAGGTCTTTTCAGGGTTTCTGCATATTGTGATGTTTTCAGAACATGAATAAAAATAGTTTTGTTTTTTTTAATGTGACAATTATGTGTTCTATGTCATTCCATTAACACAGAAAATAAATGATTCACAAACTAAAAAATAACAAACTGACACAATATGTCTTGCTGACCAAATACATTTTCATAGAGAGCTGTGTGTGTGTGTGTGTGTGTGTGTGTGTGTGTGTGTGTGTGTTTGAGTGGTCATCCATCTAAACCACTGATGTAACTTGCTGAGTATCCTCTCTATGCTACGGAGAAGTAAATCTCCTTTTGTTAACTGTAATTATTTATGATTGCCTCATTCTTTCCCGAATCAAATCTATGTGACGTGAGAAATGATGAGTAGGTTAATTTTTTAAAAACTTGGAATGACATACATAAAGTAATGAGGAATGAAAGGAGTAGAACTAAGAAGATATCATAAAAGTACAGCTATAGAATTAATATTTGAAGAATAACTTGCTAAGGATTACCTCCAGAGAAAGAATGGAAAAATAGAAACATGAAAGTCACAATCTTTCTCTGTCTATATCTTTTTGTGGGGTGATACCTTCTATGGTGTGGGAAGGGGCTGACATACTAGAGAAGAAATTCTGTTAAATAAATAAATTTTAAAAAGGAAAAAAAAACTATAATAGCTTAGTAATGACTTTTGCTAAAAAAAAAAAACAAAAACAACAACTCAAACCTAAATGGTCGGATCAGCATGATTCAGGCTTGTCCTTAAAAATCTCCAGCCTATGGTAGAGTTGTGAATTGATCCAACTATTCTGGATGGCAATTTGGAACTATGCCCAAAGGGCATTAAAAACTATTTCCCTTTTGATCCAGCCATACCACTGCTTGGTTTATACCCCAAAGAGATAATAAGGAAAAAGATTTGTACAAAAATATTTATAGTCGTGTTCTTTGTGGTGGCAAAAACCTGGAAAATGAGAGTATGCCCTTCAATTGGGGAATGGCTGAACAAATTGTGGTATCTGCTGGTGATGGAATACTATTGTGATGAAAGGAATAAGGAATTGGAGGAATTCCATGTGAACTGGAAAGACCTCCAGGAATTGATGCAGAGTGAAAGGAGCAGATCCAGGATAACATTGTACACAGAGACTGATACACTGTGGTAAAATCGAAATGTAATGGACTTCTCTACTAGCAGCAATGCAAGGATCCAGAGCAAGGCTGAGGGACTTATGAGAAAGAAAACTAGCCACATTCAGAGGAAGAACTGTGGGAGGAGAAACACAGAAGAAAAACAACTACTTGAACACATGGGCTGATGGGGATATTATTGGGGATGTAGATACTAAATGATAACTCTAGTCCAACTACCAATAATATGGAATGAGGTCTTGATCAATGATACATGTAAAACCCAGTGGAATTGTGCATCAGCTAAGGGGGATTAGGGAGGTTTGGGGGAGAGGGAAAGAATATGAAATATGTAATTATGAGAAAATACTCAAAATAAAAAAAAATAAAAAAAATTCTCTAGCCTAGGTTTGTGATGTTCCCCAAACTCCTCGTCTATTTCCTCCCTCTGGTCAGGTAGGGCGTTGAGTCTCCTTTTCTGTAACTCCCTTTTTCACTTAATTGCAAGGGAAATGATCTAAACTCTTCACTAATGCCTCATGAACATTTTACTAATTTTCCTCTCTCTTCATGTTGCTATCTTAAAGAAGCTAGTAGCATCACGAGCACTTAAGAGGGCAGGTTCATTTTATTTCATTTGTTCTTTATTTGTCCATGGGCTCTTTCGGTCAAATAGATCTAGAATGATTGGCAGCTCATGTATTATCAAATCAATGTCAATTGGGGAAATAATGAAGCAAAGTCAATACAGCAGGAGATGACATCAGGATGATCAGAGACTCAATCCCACTTGCAGCACTTAGTGATTATGTGGCCATGGGCAAGTACTTAATATTAATTCTCATTTAATTCTCAGCTGATAGTCTCAATTTTCTCATCTATAAAATGGTGATAATACCTGTGGTATCTCTCTCACACGGATATGAATCCCAAGTGAGATTATGTCTGAAAAAAGCTAACCAACTGGTAAAGGACCATATGGATATCAATTATTATTATTACTTAAACAGACAAAGGTCACCATGGGTAAGACCTGGTACATTAAGTAGAATTATTTTCCTTTCAAATATAGATTTTACCTAGTTATCTCTTTTAATTTATCTGTTTGTTTTATAAAATTGAATTTTACTTGAATTCTGCTCCCCCAAGCCTTACCATTGTTCATATTTTTATGATTTTAATGATAATATTTCATAATCTCTATTTCTGGTGTATGGAAATGTTTTCCATATCTCTGCTGCAGAGTCCTCTTTAAAATGGCATTGGTATTGAATATATTTCCAATACTTGGGATAAAATCATCCTTACAAAAAGGGGAGAAAATAAAGCTAGCTATGTAGTGTACTTGTTGGCAGATGTTGCTATGTGATACATATTGCCCCACTGGGAAATCCACAGAAAATTGCATGTTCATGCCTTTTGAGATAAAGGAAAATCACTTTCTGAAAGGAAGATGCTGAACAATAAGTCAAATTCATTTTTTAGTGTATAGCATTTACTCAATTTAATTTCTTAAAAATATTTGATTTTAGGGTGGTTGATATATATATATATTATAATAAGAATAACAAATGAACATATTTTACTAAATGCTTTTTAAAAAGGAATTGGCATTGATTTAATAATATTACATTCAAGATATTTCCCTTGGAATCATTTTTTACATGAATGATTAACTAATAGGAATAGAAAAGCTTAACAATCACATGAAGAAAAAGAAGGGGGAAAAAACCCAATTGGTGCCAAAAAGGAAAAGGCTGCTTCTTGGCTGATATATCCAAATATTTTTCATGAAAACTACTTTATAGACATAAATTAATTAATCTTTGCACTCTCCTAGAGAGGGACTCCAGGTAATAAAATATATTATTCCAATTTTCTACATACAGATACTAAGGCAGAGAGGTTATTACTTGCTTCAGGCCACACAGAGAATCAGTGTCTGAATGAAAATGAAAACTTGGAGCCTTGGCTCTAAATCTTGCTCACAGGAGTAGAACAAACTCCACTTAAAAGATGTCTTTAAAATTTCCAGAGTGTACTGAGAATAAACTAATAGCATCTTGATTTCTTCTCTTATGGCTGTAGGATTACCAATGGACCACTTTAGTTTCCATACATTATTTGTTTTTCCTGTCATCATCCAGACCTAGATATGCTTAATTTAAAAATATTTTATAGCCAGAATGTCAAAGAAAAGAATCCATTCTATCTCTTCTTTATATGTTGTATAATAATGTTTTCTTTGGTACACGTCATTTAATGTTTTCATAAAAGAACGCTATAAGCATGTTTAAATGTGTATATGCGTTTGGGGAATCTCTTAATTGTTATGACATCATTCGGAGCACATGAGATTGTATTATTGCCCCTTGACTCAATGACAGATACTATAAAGAAAAGAATGAAGCCATTAATTTGACTAAATCTAAACCATGATTTTTCAAAAAAGCTATTCTGTTAACTTGGAGGTTTTTCCTTTGAACAAATAAATTAAGATTTAGTGATGATTTTTCAGATTTTTTAAATTAGACATTTAAAAAGACATACATAAATATATTATTTTCTGTTTTTACTTTTATCTTCTCCAATTACACATAAAAACAATTTTAAATATTCATTTTAAAAAAGGTTGTTTCCAAATGATTGCTCTCCCCTCTCTTTTTAAGATGATGAAAAATCTGTTATAGATTTTCTATAACATATAAACATATCATTTAAACACACAAAAATATATTATTTTGTATGCATAGTTTTACATTTAACATATATGCATATATAATATACACACAGGCATAGATCTTTCATTAGAAGCAGTGTAGTATAGTACGCAGAGAACTAATTTCACCAAAAGCACCTTTATTCTTCAAGTCTCACTTCTGACAGTAAAGTGGGGGACCCCCAACAAGTCTCTTAACCTCTTACTACTCTCCTGGGCAAGTCTCCAAGTTCTAGAGTTGCGGGAAAGTTACCGCCCTGAGCAAGTAGAAGGAATTTCCTCAACTAGGAGTTCTCTATACCAGTGAAGTCCCTGGTCCAATTCCTAACTCCTGACATACTTCTGTGTGTACACACACACACACACACACACACACACACACACACACACACACACACATACACACACACACACTTAGACATGTCTGCATGCTTATCTATACCCATATCTTTCTCTATTTCCATCTTTTGCTATCTCTTTATCTCTTCTTTATTTATTTGTTTCTATTTCTATCGATTCCTATATTTTTATGCTTCAGGTGGATGGAATTCAGGTAGCATCATTATTAAATGACCCGGTGTTGCTGAACTCTGTACAAGCTTTATTCCCAGATGACCCTTTTGTGGGAGTTGAGAACCTGTGGCAGCACAAGCACGATGACAGAGGCTTCAAAATTTCATTTAAATCCTTTCAGCAAAATGTACCAACAATATCGAATTTTTGTATGTGTATTATGTACACCCAGTGTGCTTCTGTTAGACTGGGCTTTATATTTTATGAATCCATTGGCTAGGTTTTCATAGTTTTAATCAGTTTATAATTTAATGTAGTTTAAAGTTGTTCTTATTTTACACTGGGGTTTTGTCATTAAAATTCCTAATGCTATTAATTAAGCCATAAGGCATAAAACCATGTACATTAAAATAGAATAAATGTCTCCTACTGTTTTAATTATCTCGAAATACATGCAACAAAGGCATTATGGTTTACCAGTGAGCCATCCACACACTTAGATGATTACTCGAAACATAGAAAGTTACATGAAATGAACAAGCCATTTCACTCTGCACCTCAGTTTCTTCATTTGCAAAATGAGGCATTTGGAGTATATGACTGTTTGGAGTAGTAACCTCTCTTTCACATGACTGGTCCATCCCATGAGCCTATGAAAAATGTGATAAAAATAATATGCTAAAGTAAAAGATTTACTGGAGGTGAAATGAAGTAAGGAAATTAAAAGAGTATTTTACTACACTAGGTAAATAATATTTTTATCTGTTCATGGAAAAACCATCTTAAACCACTGACACAACTTTAGAGACACAACTAATTCCACAATTCACTTCAAAATGATTGAACACCCAATATGTATAAAATATTAGATTCTAAGGTACACAGAAAAGTAAATAAGAGAAAGATTGCTCTCAAGAAGTGCATAATCTTGTCAAAATGGGTAAAAATCAATTTCTAAATATCACTTACAGAATCAAAGAATTGGAGAATTGGAAAAGCACTTTCAGGTCCCTTCCATTCCAACTTTTTACACTAGACCCTACCCTTACAAATGATCATCCAACTCTTTGGGAATATCTCCACTGACTAGGAATTCATACTCCTGAAACAGTCTTGACATTTTGGGCAGCTTTAATTTCTATGAAGTGTTTCAAATGGTCAAAGAGGAACTCTTCCATTTGGGAGTTCTCTACAACAATGGAGATCACATTCCTCTGTAACTCATCCTTGTCCTCCCAAAGGCTTGTGCTTGAGAACTTCCTCTCTTACACCTGACAGTGTGAGGGGACTAGTGGAATACTTGGGCTGTCCATCTTTGCTGCACGACTATTCCTTCTCTCCTTTCCATTGTTCATCTCCCTGATGACCTTTTCTCCTCCTGTTTTTCAATATTTCTCTAGGTTACAGCCTATTCACATACATGTCATACTCCTTTCTATTGCCCTCTGTGTGATGCTTATTTTTAATTCATTCCATTGAACTGCTTTCTCTGTCACTTTACAATCTTTGGTGGTAGTTCTTCCCTCTAGGGTCAAGTTGAATGATTCTAACCTCTCTTCCACCTAACATTCCTTTACATCTAGTTCAAGACAGTGATCATATGCCCTATCTATCTCAAGTCTTTTTTTTCTCCAAGCTTAATAATATCCAATTGAATGACAGTAAATCTCAGGCTAAAAGCAATGGATTCTAGTGCTACATTGATAAAGGTAATGGCAACCGCCTATTCTCTTATTAAATGGTCATTTACAAAAGGACATGGTTTCATATTATCTCAAGTCTTTTACTTATTTTCAGGAACTACATTTTGCGGATGATTTTTCTGTGAGTTTACCAACTGTGTTAAAACAAAATTTATCAATTACAAAATCACTAATAAAAATTGTGGCAAAAGAGCACTTTTCTAGTTTTGTAAACAGTCCCAAATAATTCAGAGAATAGAGTCCACTATTCTTTGCATGTAGAGATAACACTGTTTATATCTGATCAACCAGCCACCAACTTTTCAGTTATTTTCCTTGAGTCATGTGCACCTTTTTCTCTTTTACCCTTTCTGGCTGTTATCAAGAATTAAATAAAATGATGACTAAAAGCAAGAGTTCTTTAGTTCTTTTCTTTTCTTTTTTTTTTCTTTCTGTGGCCATGAAACAGAGCTTTTCTAGCCTTGAATCTAATCCGAACCATCACTCTTGGCCTCCCTGACAAAACACCCAGAAGCAGGAACTAGGAACAAACCACCAATGTTTCAAAGGGGCAAATTTAGGCTTAATGAAAAAAAAAAAGCTTCCTAACAATGCAAGTGGTCTAAAAGTGGGATAGAACACCAAGTCTGGAATTAGGAAGCCTTACATTCCTAAGTTCAAATCTGACCTAAGACCCTCATTAGCTGTGTGACTCTGAGAAAGTCACTTAACCCTGTTTGCCTTAGTTTCCTCATCTGTAAAATGAGCCGGGGAAGGAAATGGCAAATCACACTGGTGTCTTTGTTAAAAAAAAACTCCAAATGGGGTCACAAAGAGTTGGACCCAACTGAAACAATTGAACAACAACAATAACAAAAGTGGGATGGATTGCTTCCAGAGCTAGTGGTTTCTCCTCACTGGAAGCCTTTAAGGAAAGACAGAATGATTACTTAGAGTTATTGTGATTTGGATTCTTTGGGAGAAGTGAGTGGAACAACACAGCCACAGAGATCTCTTCCAATTCTAAATTCTTTGACTATTTTCTACCAAAGCTAGACCATCTATAGAACTATGCAGTAAGAATAAATAACAGAATTGGGTACAATTTAAGAAAGTATATCAATGATATGTGTATTTCAAAGAGGGAGAAACTGACAGTTATTGCCATTGCACACAAAACAGCAACTAAATATTGGATGGAAGATTATGGTCTCTCAAAGTAGACTGCATAATGCTGACCACATTGTAGATATATAAAAAGTGTTGCTTTAATTAAATGGAAGAATATGTACTCCAAATGCAGCCTGGAAACGCTTGCATTTAAAATTATCTGCTACCTTTAGTGGAGATAAGACATTCATTCACAATGCATATCTTAAAACAAGTTAATACCTTCTCTCTGTTGTAGGAGGCTGTGTGAATCTCTGCTGTGTATGCAGTCATGTTAATTTATAAATTCCATTTAGATTCTCTGCTTAAGAGTTCTGATGCCATACAAGTGCTTGCTGGGTCTGTTCCCACAACCACGAGCATTTATCTCGGTGTTGCTTAAGGGAATAACAATATAAATCATATTTTCTTTCTGTAAAGCACAGGAAAGAAAGACATATTTTATCCTAGTGTGATTTGATTTTACATTTATTCTGAATTCTTATCTGCTAGGTACTTTATTTTAACATAGTAGTAAAGTCATGAAGAGCTGCTAGGTGGCGCAGGGAAAAGAGAATGGGCTTGGAATCAGGAAGATTCATCAGCCTCAGACATGTTAGCCGGGTAAGGATCAGTTTCCTCATCTGTAAAAGGAAGTGGAGAGGGAAATGGCAGACTACTCCATACTCTTTGTGAAGAAAACTCCAAATAAGGTCATGAAGAGTCGGACATCACTGACAACCATTAAACAACAACAAAAAGTTATATCAAGTTCGATGACGTTTGGCTGCGGTAACTTTCTATACGTGGATCTTCCGGACTATAAACAACCTGAGGGCTGGAACTATTTTCGTTTTTATTTGTATTTGTATCCCTACACCCTAGCACACAGTTGGCACTTAAATGTTTTTTGACTGACCCACCTTGCATAAATTCCTAAATAATTTTAACATATTTAAGGAGTCTTTTTTTAAAGATAACACATATGCTTTTTATTAAAAGTTTTACTACTTAGTACATTTCTGAAGAGTCAAAGAATTCCACGGAAAGGGCTAAATCCTAAGATACTTACATGTGCAATATAGATACACTAACAGCAGACTACGCTTCTCAGGGAAAACAGCATAATCACCAGCAAGATCAAACAACGTTGGTGGTTCATCCTGATTGGGCAACAGCTCTGCTCTCGATGCCTCTGTGTCATTTCCTCCGGGACCCATACTTACATCCATAAAATCATTTTGGATATTTTAAGCTGTCTACTGTACCTATCTCCCCTCTATTTTACGGGACTCAGAAGGCGTCGTTACACTCAGAACCGCTGTGAGTGCATCGGAAGCTCCTCAATGTCTGGACCAAGGTAAGGCAGGTCAAGGGATCAAAGGTGAAGGGTCACGCATTATCGAAAAGAAATCCAAAAAGATGTCTGCATCATAATCTCTCGTTAGTGTTGCGGCGGTGCCTCTTTTTGGGTAAACTTGAACATTTTGGTAAGACATTCAAACAGCTTTTTCAGTAAAAAGATTTTTACATGGCTGCCATTGCTGTTCCCATGATCCTCTTCCGGCTTGTTGTCGGCAGCCATTTCCCCTCGGCGCGCCACATCCCCCTTCTTGTGACCGAGACTCCGAGCAGGCCCCTTGTACCGCTGCCGCCCACCCAGCCTAAGTGAGTCTTTCTTACTGCAAAATCATTTTGGAAAAATGTCAGAATCATTCTAAATAAAGACATCTATTTCGCTATAGGTAGATAATAGCAATTTAGCTCATGACTGACAATAATGGATGAATGAATAAAAGCATTTATTAAGCTCTTACTCTGTAAGTGGCTTAACCTTATTTGTCTACGTTTCCTTATGTTTAAAATGAGCAGAAGACAATAGCAAGTTTAGTTCTTCAAATTCTAGTTTTTTTATGTAGAAAACTGCAAATGGAACTCTAAAGAATCAGACATGCTGGAAATAAATGAACAATAAATTCATTAAGAATTTAAGAGCCGGGCAAATAGAAAACAATGACTGAGGCTAAGAATGGTGTTCCATTAGGAGTTGTGAAGAACTGGATTCAAATCCTATGGAAGACCCTTATTAGTTTTGTTAATCTTTATAAATTTATATATAAAGAATATAATTATATATAATAAAATATATACATATTTATTATATAGATATAAATTAATACATAAACATTTTAATAATTAGCTTAACCTCTCTGAGTTTCCTAATCCGTAAAAATGTTTTGTTATCACATTAGCTCCTATTGATTAGTTGTAAGTTCAAAGGAGATCACGAGTTCAGACATTCAAACCTTTCAGAGCTATGTGATAACATTATCATTCTGCTGGTGGGATCTCCTTCAGAATTAAATAAAATTTCAGAGGATACAAGGTCTCCTAAAAGTGTGACTCACTAGATACCTTAGAACTTAAAACTCCCTTTCTATAAAGGTATATATATATATATATATATATATATATATATA
>NC_058134.1:251752623-251846007 GCF_016433145.1 Gracilinanus agilis
CTTCCTTCCTTCCTTCCTTCCTTCCTTCCTTCCTTCCTTCCTTCCTTCCTTCCTTCCTTCCTTCCTTCCTTCCTTCCTTCTTTTGACATCTTTGCAAGATACAATGGAAAAAAGGTGTACCTTTAGTTGCTTTAATTTGCATGTTCTCAATTATAAAGCTTATTTACAAAACAGATTCATTGCTTTATAATTTACAAAAATACTTTCTTCCAGTCAACCCTGTTTAGTATAAGTATTACTCGCCTCATTTTATTTTATTTCAAGTTTAATTTTATTATTTTTAATCAATTACATGCAATAAAAAATTTCCACATAAGTTTTCTGAAGTTATATGATCCAAATTGTTTCCCTCCTTTCCTTCCTTTGTCCCTCCCGGAGCTGTACCAGCCTCATTTTAGAAATGGGGCAAGATAGTGTTAAAATCATTAACCTGGGACAAGTTGGATGCCACCTTGACTGACAGGGATGGCATTTGAGAGATTTGGAATGTTCCCAGGTGTCATGAGGCAGGGGCAAACGTTGGTTGGCCCCCACCCTATAAATACCCCCTAAGGACTACAGTTGAAGGTCTCAGAACTCAAAGCTGGGACTTGAGCAAACATCTTTGGATCAAACTGGGCAGAGGGAGGTGCAAGGGTGGTTGAAGGGTGGAAGAAGAGGGTAGGGCAGAACCTAAACCTATATCTTTGCTTTACTGAGAGAGCTAGTGAACCATCAATATCATTGGTAGTAGAGCTGAGAGAAGACACAAATCATCAATTCATATCTACATCAATAGCCTTCCCTATTCTCTGGCTTGGCTGTAGTCAGGTCTGGTCAGATATAGCGAGAGGGTGAGGACCTCAAGCCTCTACCAGCCTAGCAGTCTCCAATCCTGATCATCGATTAGCTTAATAGCCAAATAAAGCAATAGGATTTCCAATCCCCAAACCTAGTACCTTGTTATCCTCTCCCCGTCAATAGATAATACAGTGATTTAACAGAAAGTACCTTCTTGAGTGGTTATTCTATCACAACCCTTAGGAAGGGAAGATTAATTATGCAGTCAGATTTCAATCTTTTCCAAAGCCAATCAATAGCCTATTATCAATCAATCCAACCTCAGATTGGGCCTAGAGAGGTTAACCATTTACCCAACCTCTCAAAGGGTCCAGCCTGGGCAACTGTTAGAAGGAAGTCACGGACAGGTTTAACCAACCAAACCTGTCAGGGAGAAAAGGGATAAATACTGCAACAGCTAGTGTGAGGGAGTGGGTGTTCCTTCTTCACCAACTGCACTTGGCTTAGGCCTTGGGTTCTGATCCCTCCTTCATCTATACTATCTCTAAGATCCATATACCAGCCATCCTGTAATATCTAGAAGGAAGATCTATAGGGAATAGTAATAGTAAAAGAGGAGATATAGAAAGAAAGATCTGATCTCAAAGCTAGAGATCAGATCATACATACACATCATCATATACACATATATCTCTCTCTATTCCTTTCTTTTAACAGTAGAAATAGAGTACTGGGTTTGGAATCAGGGAAACCCAGACTCAAAAATGCATCTTACTTTGTGACCTTGAGCAGGTCATTTGATCTGTGAAGAACTCTCAAATTAGAAGTTAGTTGGATCTGCTTTTACACACAGGGAGTCTCCTTTGTTGATAAAATCATAGATCATTCACTGGATGTATTTTGTTGGTGAAGATATTAAGGTTCTGAGAGTTTTCCCCTTAATCCAACTAATAAATGGCAGAACCAAAACTTCTTCCTAGGGCAGCATGATGTAGTTCAAAATTGCTTGACTTGGAGTCAGAGGACTTGGATTTGAATCCTACTTCTGCCACTTACTCTAGCATTCTTTGTAAGTCACTTAATCGCTCTGGATGGAGCTCAGTTTCTTTATATGTAAAATGGGGTGAGTAGACTGGATAATCTTTGAGATCCCTTTGAATTCTAAATCTACAAATCTCTGAATTAAAATTTAAATCGTTTGCTCTTCATGCAATATTGTTATTCATAATGTAGGAATGAGAAGCAAAAACTCTGAACAACTACTTGAGAATGAGTGTGATCAGTGACAAGCTTTAAATACATACATATACACACTCACACCACTACCACGGGTGCTTGACAGTATCAGAATACTGTTATAATAAGTTCAGTTACTAAAAATTCAAGGCATCGTTATTATTGTTGTTATTGTCATACGTGTCAGCCTTCACAAATAACAATTTTATGTAGAATAAAACAGAGTGCGAAGGTATCTAGAGATGCATATATATGATTAAAACCCAATGCGAAATAGTGGGGTTGCTGCCAACCACAGACCTTCAAACTAAATGGAAGCAGATTGTGCTATAAAACAAAGGAATTTCCAAACTCATTTAAAATGTTTCCCAAGCAAATAATAATTTTGCTATCCAAGTACTGTCTGATGCAGGTGCCTGAGAAATCCTGGCTCTGTTGATGACGGGTATCAAGTCAATTTCTTTAGATGCTATTTTTCAGGCAACTCCCTCTTGGATTCAGAATATCAAGAACCAGCAAAGCTATCCTCTCTCTTACACCTGTAATTCTGCATTTGCCTGAATGCCAGGATTCTGTCTCCTTCAATCATCTCCTAAACTCAGTCATCGACTCTCCACCACTTTTTCTTTTTTTAGGACTCGGCTCAACATTTGATTTCTCCAGAAACCTTTGCCAATGAGCTCAGGACCACCCACCATCCCTCACCATTTTGGGAGGAAGAGTAGAGTGCCATCTAGTTGCCACAGATAAAGAAGATATGAGTTTGAATCCACCCTCAGGCATTTGCCAGCCATGATGCTAGGCAAGCCACTTAATTTCTGTTGTCTCAGTTTCCTCATGTATATAATGAGGACAGTACTAGCACTTACTCCCCAGAGTTGATGCCAGGATCAAGTGAAATAATAATTGCAAAATTATTAGTCTGTTGCTTGGCACATAGTAGTACCTTTATACATATTAGCTATTATTATGAATCTTCTAACAATTTGGTTTCTGCTGAAGCTTTGATATATGTTTATATAAGTTGGCAATTTTTCATGAAAATTATCTTCTCTTCCTCCTTTCCTCATATTAATCAGCTAGAGGAACGGAATTGAATTTTCTTATTATTATCCAATACTTCTGTACTTCTGGGACATTAATCAAGTTTCCCTTATCTTTGGACATTGTTTGCAATGGGTGTGTATCTCCAGACCACAAGTCAGTATTCTGATGGAACTGTGAGGCTGGCATTGATGTGGCCAAGAACTCCATGGAGCTGGGATAGCATAAACACATGGCTTGTAGATAAAAGCTGCCCTCCCACTTTTCCCTTTAAGTTCCTAATAACTGAATTTCAGTTTCAGAATGTGGAAGTGTGAAAAAACCAGAACCTCTCTGGGCCTCAGTTTCCTCATCTGTAAACTGAGCAAGTGGGGTAGAAGACCACTGAGGTCTAGTCCAACTTCAGGCTTAGGATTCTGTTCCCTTCTTTGACATGCAAGAGGTCGATAGTGGCTGACTGCCTCTCCCCTAGGCACTTCTCCTCTGCTTGGCACCCCGACCTTTTACTGTAATCTTCCATTGCTGGAATCTTCTGTCTTAGAAATTTTTACTGCCTTCTTCAACGTCTAGCACATGACTGACTGGGACAGTCACAGGTACCTGAGCAAGAATCCCTTCCCTATGAAGCTCTAGAGTCTTCCCTGCATAATGATGTGCCCTGTGACCATCAGTAGGCATTTACTAAGGGCTTACTATGTGCCGGGCTTGGAGCTATGCACAGGACCTTGTGGTTCAGCTTCAGTTGTGTCTGACTTTTCTTAACCCCATTTGGAGTTTTCTTGGCAGAGATACTGGAGTGATTTTCCATTTCCTTCTCCAGATCATTTTACAAATGAGGAACGGAGGCAGGCAGGGATAGGTAACTGAGGTTTGTTGTGAGGAAGATTATATTAGGTATTGATTAGGAAATACATAGCAGGAAGGAGCTGGAGCTGGGAATTCCAGGTTGGAATGAAGGAGGAGGAAGAGGGGACTGTGCTCTGAGTGGGACTCCATTAGGGGTCAACACAAACTGTGGTTAGCCCTGGGAGCACTCAGAGTAAAAGGACACCCTGCTTCCTGATTTCCCCTGGGATCCTGAGTGTGGCATCTAGCAAAAGGACAAGATCTACAGAGCCAAGGGAGGAGGAGAAGTTTGAGTACTGGAGGACAGTGCTTCAAGCAGAACCCTCTCTACTTGGTTCCTGAGACAACTTTAGCTCCTGGCATCCAGAGATCATCAGTGGATTGCAGTGAGAATCCCAAAGCCACAAAGTCCTAGCTGCACTCAAGCCTGGCAGGTTCCAGGTCTGAGGCAGGAACCCAGAGACTCCATTTACAGCTCCTTGGGCCCTGTTAGTTTAGGTCACTTAGATTAGTGTAGTAGAATAAGTCCTTCCCTGTCCCTGTGGGATTTGTTATTAGGTGTTAAGGTTTTAGAGTAGTCATTCCTATCCCTCCTTTTGTTGTTCCTAATTAAACCTAGTTTCATCCTGTTACCTTGTCTGTTGAATTTAAGGCCTCTGGCCAGAGTGACAGTTGGCTGTTATTTTTCAGTTGGGAGTGGCTTAGCTGGACAAGTCTTCAGTGTTCAGTTTTAGTCTCTCTTAAATCCCAGAGTGCTCCCACAAACCCCTTAGTTAATTTATAATATCCCTGGTGACCCCATTACCTTACTTATATTTCCCACAGGTTCAATTTGAACTCAAGTCTTGTGACTTCAGGTTGGCACTCTGTCCACTGTGCCACCTCGTTTCTTTCTAATCCCAGGAAGCTAACAGCTAGTGGCAAAAAACATGGTGCCTGCTTTCAAGGAAAGTAGACGCTAATGTTCTCTGCATGTACAATGAATGGGGGGAATGACAAGAGGTTGGGGGCAACCTCAGAACCAGATCCAGGGAGAAATGCTCACAAAATCACGGATCTTCTTTCTCCTATAACCTGGTGAACATGTTCCCTAAATTCCATCCACTGCTGGCTGGATGTTCAGGGATGCAGCTCTTCTACTGAGGTCCTCATTTTGTTTCTCCCGTCACTGGGGGTACAGATAGGTTCTTTGCCCAGATCTCTCTTCTCTGACCCACTCTCATCGGTGCCCCCAGTGCATCAGCATAGACCCTGCATCTTTGAAATGGGTCGTGTTACAAAAGATCTACTGATTTTTGCATCACCAGCTCTTCTGTGAAGATTTCTTTATTCCCAAACCTACTGTAGTTGAGTGACACATTGATATAGAATACTTTCTTTTTCCTTTCAAAAATAGATGTTTTGGGGGCAGCCGGGTAGCTCAGTGGATTGAGAGCCAGGCCTAGAGACGGGAGGTCCTGGGTTCAAATCCGACCTCAGACACTTCCCAGCTGTGTTACCCTGGCAAGTCACTTGACCCCCATTGTCCGCCCTTACCACTCTTCTGCCTTGGAGCCAATACACAAAAGTTAAGGGTTTGAAAAAAAAAAGAAAGATAAAAATAGATGTTTTAAGAAATAACAAACAAGTCAATCACAAAGAAACCTGGAAAGACTTATATGAAATGATGCAAAGTGAGCAGACCCAAGAGAATGTAGTACACAGTAATAGTCACAATATAATGTCTGATGATCATCTGTGAATGACTTAACTATTATCAACAAGGCAAGGATCCAGGACAACTCCAAGAGACTAATGACAAAAAAAGAGATCTGCCCCTCCATAGAAGGAACAGACGGAGTCCAAATGCAGATGGAAACATGCCCTTCTTCACTTGATTTCCTCCATGAATTTTTCCCTAGTGTAACAAATTGTTTCGCAACATGGAAAATAGGGAAACGTATTATATGATAATATGTGTTCGGCCAATATATCACTGCCTCCTTGGGAAGAGGGGAGCATTAGGAGGGAGGGGAAAAAAGAATGATAACTCTTTTCCACATAGCTAATGTGAGAATTTGTTTTGCTTAGATAAGCATATTTATAACAAATATATTATTGTTTTACTTAGTTGTTATGTATTTTAAGTAGCAACACAAAATTAATTATGTACCATATGATTGTATAGCATATGATTAATATATAAAATATGTGTTGGTTAGTTATCTGTTCATTTTAATATAATAAAACTAAAGCTAAAATAGATATTATTGATATCTAATAGATTTTGATATATTTTATTTTATGGAACCTACATTTTCTCATATATACTTCTCTCCTCCTCCCTGAGAACGAACACTCATAAGAATTTTTTTAAAAAGAAAGAGAAAAAAATCAGTAAAGCCAGTGACCATATTGAAAAAAATATAGCACGATATGTCATGTTCACAATGGGACATTACACATGGACACCCACAATGAATATTCAGCCTTTTCTGTCTCTCTTCACTCTGCTCTCTCTCTCTCTCAAAAATAATTTTGAATAGTTCAGTTTGTATTATTTTGGGGCTGTTCTTTTCTTTTCTATTGTTGGAGTCACAAATATGGTTTTGGTGTCCAGCACATAGTAGGCACTTAATAAATATTTATTAATTCATTGATTGTTTTCCTGGCTCTGCTTACTTCACTTTGTTTTAGTTCGTGGAAGTCTTTTTATTCTTCTCTGTATTTATCCTGTTTATAGTTTCTTATAGAATAACACTACATTCTATTATATACATATGTCACAATTTGTTTAGCCACTCCCCAGTCAGTGAGCATTTTTTCTGTTTCCATATCTTTACTACCACAAAAAATTCTGCTGTAAATATTTTGTAGGTGCGTCTTTCTAGATACTCCGTCCTGTGGCCTTATAGAAAAAATCTATACAAAAAGATACTCTAGAAAATGTCTCTCTTCTCTGATCAAGAGTTCTAACTGCCACATATATGTGTGTATGTGTGTATACACACACACACACACACTATACACACTAAGGAAATCAATGAAGAAAAAAAAGGTTCAGTATATACCAAGAAACCTCGATTTCTATCATTCTCTCCCTACTTCTAACTCTGACTCTATCACTTTATTGCGTGTTCTCCCTCTCACCTTTATACACAAAACAGATATGGGCACACACACATATGTATAAAACACATGTATATACTCACATATGTGTGCATCTCCACACACATAACATATACACACACATACAAACATGTACATATATGCCTTGGGTAATTCACTTAACCTTTAAACCTCAGTTTCCCCATCTATAAAATGGGGATAATAATAGCACTTACTTTACAGGGATTGTGAGATTTAAAAGATAATATATGTAAGAACTTTGCAATCCTTAAAATATTACATAAATGTTAGCTGTAATTATTTTACTATTAGTGTGAGATTAAGACAAGAAAATGGCAGCACTAATACTCTCATGTGGCTTCTATGAATTCTTTATCCAGCACATTCTGTGATAAAAACAAGAATAATACTTATCTGCAGCATATATGTGCATGTATGAATACATACAATTGTATGTATGTGCACATATGTATACATAACCTGTGTATGTATTTGTATATGAGAGTTAGATGATATTGCATTGGATGTTACTCAGCTAGGCATTTAGTGTCTTCTTCAGTTAAAAGCCTTGAACTAAATATAAGCCCATTTCTTTTCTTATATGTCCATTATTTTAACATCAAAAATAGTATTTTATTAAAATTAAGAATTGTTTAATCTAACAATCTTTGGATTAGAGCATTTGTTTTAATATGTACCCAGAGTTAAATGGATTTCTGCTTTATAACATTTAATTTTAACTAAAAAACCCCACCAAAATGGACATCGTTTAATAAAATTCCTGCAAAGAAACTCTGAATTGAAGAGGCAGCTGGGTGACACTGTGGATGGAGGGGTGGATTTGAAGCCAGCAAGGCCTGTGTTTAAATTCTTCTTCAGATCCTTATTAGTTGTATGACCATGGGATATTTACTTAACCTTTAAACCTCAGTTTTCCCATCTTTAAAATGGGGATAATAATAGTATTTACTTCACAGGATTGTTGTGGAAATCAAACAAGATAATCAAACAATCACCTTGCAAACCTTAAAATTCTACATAAATGTTAGCCTTAATTATTTTACTATTAGGGTGAGTTTAAGACAAGAAAATGGCAGAGCTAACACTCATATGCCTGATATGAATTCCTCGTCAGCCACATTATGTGATAAAAATAATAATAAGCTAATCAAATCTTAAATTCAGCTAAAATGAAATATCATCAAGATTATTTGAAATATGGAATTATAGCAACTGCCTTAATAATGAACTTTACCTTAAGTAGATTGTGCCTGAGATATTAGTTAACCATAGTATTAAGCCATCACAATTAGCAAAGACATTTAAATACTAAGCTTTTGCTGCCAAAAACCATTTAAGTGGATCATGCATAAAATCTCTCACACCTGCGCCCTTTCTTTCTTTCCTTCTTTCTTTTTTTTAAACTCTTACTTTCCATCTTGGAGTCAATACTGTGTATTGGCTCCTAGGTGGAAGAGCAGTAAGGGTAGGCGATGGGGGTCAAGTGACTTGCCCAGGGTCACACAGCTGGGAAGTGTCTGAGGCCAGATTTGAACCTAGGACCTCCCGTCTCTAGGCCTGACTCTCTATCCACTGAGCCACCCAGTTGCTCCACCCTGCGCCCTTTCAAAACCTGGAATTGAAATTTTATAACCTGTTAAATAATCTTTCAGATGTGGAGGTTCATCATTTAGAGACCATAAGTCAAAAATGTAAAAAAGAAATATAAAAAATACAAACCTACAAATGTTTGTAAGAATTGTTTACTATCAGAGAAGATGGAAATTTACTAGCTGAACAACTCTCAGCAAAAACTTTTGCTAATTGGTGGGTGGGACTATAAGGTAAGAATAATAATTTAATAAGTCAAAAATGGAGTGGTTCCATTTGGATCTTTAAGTTACTTCATGAGGTATATTTTTCAGTTCTGAAAATTATGAGAACTAAGTATTAAAATAAAGTAAACTTAGAAATAGATCTTTGAATTACTAAACCAGATAAAAAGAAAAGAAAGCAACCACCATGAAGTATAATTACTCATTGCTCCCATTGTATATTATTATTAACATATTGCCTCGTATATAGCATGCTTAATAATTTTTATTCATTTATTAATTATCTTAAAGTATTCCTTATCTTATTTATTTCATTCTTTTAAAATTTCTACTTCTTATGTTTTATAATGCACAACAGTATATTATTAGTACATGTGTATACTTTTTATTCATACTTATGCATATTTTTGTATGTGAATGCTAATTATTTTACTATAGAGATAAAATAACATACACACAGATACACGTTTTTCCCAGGATTCTGAAGGATCTAAAAGTATCTTGGATTGAGGTTTCATTTACCTGGGGAAGAGGCGGGCAGGTGGGGAAAAAGATGTAGAGAAAGAAGGGAGAGAAGATCCAACTAGTACTGGTGTTCTGTGGGTTGGAAGAAAAATTACCTCAGGGGAAAACATGAATGCGACTTGTCTGGAGAAGAGAGGATTTGCCAGGGAACCTACACTGTGCCTCTGAGAAGAGCACTTTTCATGGCTTTGCCACCATTTACATCCAAATCAGGTCGGAGTGAACATAGATAATGCTCTCTCATTCTGAGAATCCCACCCAAAGTAGAAGACAAGGACAGTCCCTGAAACAGAAGGGACCCATTTTAACTTGCCATTTCTGTACTATCGCACATTATTCTCCTTTAGATTCTCTCTGTCTCTCTCTCTACTTCTGAATTTTCTGGCTAATTTTCCCTAACAGAATGTGAGCACCTTGACAAAAGGTGCTATTTGTTGATTGACTGATTTGTCTTTCTATCCCCAGTGCCGAGATCACAATCAATACTTAATAAATGCTTACAGAATAAATTGAATGAAACCTATAACCCATTCAAGATGTGCTTCCTAATTATAACTTTTATTCCCATCACCCATTTAGTAACAGTAAATTTTATTGGTTGAACTTGAAATAACTAAATATTAATTTTTTATTGTATAATATTTATCATAGAATTATGTTCTTAAAATACTTAAAGACTATTTATTATCTTTTGTACCTCTAGCATTAGCATAGTGCCTGGAACATAAATATTTGTGCTTGCTAATTGATTCTGGAAACAAATTACTCAATATACATGCAAGGGGGCAAAGTGGATAGAGCAGTGGGTCTGGAGTCAGGAAGAATACAAATCTGACCTCAGACACTTCTGAGCTATGTGACCCTAGGCAAGTCACTGAACACTTTCCTCGTCTGCAAAATGAGCTGAAGAAGGATGTGGAAAACCACTCCAGTATCTTTGCCAAGAAAATCCCCAAAAGGGGTCATGAAGAGTCAGACATGCCTGAAAAGCAACATACATGCAATTACTCCATATACAAGCCTTTACATGGAACAAAACTCTGTCCCTGCTATGTCCTCTCTAGCTCTGTCCTGGATTTGTCCTACATTGCTGTGTCCTAGATCTGTCCTAGCTATTTTCATCACTCAATCAACTCACGTCTATTAAGCACTGACTGGAGCAAAGGCACTGGAAGGGGGAGGCCAGGAAATTCTTCAGATGGAAGATGTGATTTAAACCGAAGGAAACTAAGGGATTCTGAGAGATGAAGGTCGGGGAGAACGCAATGCAGGCATAGAGGCAGTGGATGCCTTACCAGAGATGAAGAACAAAAAGGACCACAGAGTCCATGGCAGGGAATGATGGCCAAAAAGGTTGGAAAAGTAGAGCGGGACCCATTTGTTCAGGGCTTCAAATGCCAAATAGAGAAATTTACATTTGAACCTGGCAGTAATAAGGAACCAATGAAGTTTATTGAATAGAGGTGTGGTATAATCAGATTTGTGTTTTAAGAAAATGACTTTGGTAGCTGTGTGATGGGGGGATTAGAAAAGAAAGAGATTCAAGGCAGGGAGGCTAATTAGAAAGTTATTAGAGGGGGCAGCTGGGTGGCTTAGTAAATGGAGAGCCAAGCCTAGAGATGGGAGGTCCTGGGTTCAAATCTGGCCTCAGACATTTCCTAGCCGTGTGACCCTGGGCAAGTCACTTAACCCCCATTGCCTAGCCCTTACTACTCTTCTGCCTTGGAACCAGTACACAGTATTGAATCTAAGATGGAAGGTAAGTGTTAAAAAAAAAGAAAATTATTAGAATAGTCCAAATGGGAGGGTAGTGGCTGTGTGAGTGGAGAGAAGGGAATGGATGCAAGAGATGTCTGTGTAAGCAGATTTGACAAGATGTGTCAGGTGATTATAAATGTGGTATGGGTGAGAGTGAGGAGGTAAGAATGATACCAGAATTCTGAATTTGGGGGACTAGAAGAATGGTGGTAACTTCTGCAGAAATGGGGAAATTGAGAAGAGGTATAGATCTTAGGGAAAATAATGAAATCTCTTTTAGACATGCTGAATTTAAGATATCTATGATAGGTCTCTGCACTTTGAAATAATTGGTGAAATGAGAGAGAGAGAAAGAGTCAGAGACAGAGAGACAGAGAGAAGGGATGGAAATATGAGTTTAGGAGTCATCTGAATAAAGATGATAATGGATTCTATGGAAGCCAATGAAGACATCAAGTCTGAGTCTGAAGAGAAAAAAGAGGATTGAGTTCAGGACATAGCTTAGGGATATACCTAGATTCAAGGGGCAGAATGTGGATGAAGATCCAGCAAAGTAGACTTAGGAAGTGCATTCAGATTGTGAGTAAGAGAAGAGAATGTAGGTGGGGTTATGAAAATTCAAAGAGTGAATATACAAGAGAGAGAGTAGTCATTAGAGGCAAATGATATGGTGTAATAAGGGGGTAAAGTGGCTGTTAATGGGGGAGCTGGTGGTATAAGTGAGTTGCCTGGCCAGGGAGCCTGTAACTACTGTAGCTGGTGATTTGAGACTGCCAAGGATGTGTAGCCTGAGTTGTGATGCTCCGTCAGTCTCCCTGCTATCTGTAGGCTCCTTTAAGGTGGAGAGTGAGGGGCCCCTTGCTGCTGGAGTAAAAGCAGAACTCAACAGGAAGTGAAGCTCACACACTTCCTGAATAAAATGGATGCTTGCTCAGTACTTCCTTTGGAGTCAAGTGGTTGCTATTTTCCCCTCTCCTCAGCCCCTTAGTCCAGGATGATGTTATAAATAACTATAGAAGCTCACAGTTTCAGGCTAAGGGTTTATTTAAACACAGAAGGGAAAACTGAGGAACGAGGGTTTAGGGTCTGGAGAAGCTGTTGCTATGGGTGGCTGGCCAGCATTGGCAATGGACCTAGAAGGTAAGATCAGGCTGAGGGAACCAGCCCTCAGCCAGATAGTTTGACACTGCCCTGATGTTGTATGGTCCACCAGCTAGCCAGATATAATTGATGAATTGGTTTAGGGGTGTCCCTGTTGCTAGGCTAACCTAATCTAATTTACTGTCTGTGTTCCACCTCCCTCAATCCCTCCTGGGTCCCCATGGGAAGTCAAGGGGTAGCTGGGTGTCTGGGTGAGGTCTAGGAAATCAGAACCCCCAGGTTGATTCTGGCAGGGGTATTTATAGTCCCAGCTCAAACTGTCAGGTCTTGGGACTGGCACCTGCCAGGCCAAAGTTCCACTCTCCTAACTGACAGGATTGCCTAGGGTGATTTTGCAAATGCAAGAGATCTTGCATAAATCCTGCATTACAATGGACAGGTCAAGAAGGATGAGGACTGAGAAATGGCCATCAGTGTTTGCAATTAAGAAATCATTAATAATCTTGGAAGGCCAAGTTTACCTATAATCAAAATGCACCAACTCTGTGATTCACTTATTGCTTCAACCAGCAAACATGAGCTGTTGCTAATGTTTGGTAGTAAGAAGGAAGTAGAAATAATAAAGCCTTAAGACTGCAAAGACACTACAATTACAATTACATATGTAATTATGTGAAGACCATCCCTGACTAAGGGAAGAATGGGGTCCAATGCTAGCAATTTGACAAAAATAAAGAGACCCATCTCCAACTCCTTTTATCACTGAAGAAACCAGCTACTGTTCCCTGGATTATGAAGTGATATGTTGGGCATTTAGTAGCTATGTGACCCTGGGCAAGTGGCAACCATTTTTGGCCTTATTTTCCTCATCTGTAAATGGGTTTATCAAAAGCACATTGTTCACAGAGTTGATGTGAAGATCAAATGCAATGCATTTTACAAACCTTAAAAAGCAACATAAATGTTATTGTTGCTATTGTAATTCATGGAATACTGACTTTGGAGTTAGGCCTGGAAGCCAAATTTCTCTCATTACTTATGTTTCCTTGAATAGAAATCACTGAAGTGCTTTGGCCTTTAGTTTCTTCATCAGTCAGATAAGAGATTAGTCTACCTGAAGAACCTTTCAGCTCTAAGTTTATGATTCCATATAATCTTATATTTGCATAGTATCCCTTAAAAACATTTTTTAAAATCCACTCATTTGATGCTTATGGCACACCTAAGGCATGGGAAGGGTAGATATTATTTTCATTTTACTGTTGAGAAACTGAGGCTCAGAAAAATCAAGCAATTTGCCAAAAGTGATGGTGACTAGTAGATGATGGCATTGGTTCTACTTAGCATCCTGCCTAGAGATCTTAGTTTGGTGTCCTCTCCATGATACTATTTGTGTAAGTGGCATTTTTTAAGGAAAAAAATTCAAGTTGAGTGGTCAAGAAATACAAGGAGTATTTATATAATATACACAATAGAAGGGATAGGAATCAATGGCTCTATGGCATAATTACAATGATCAACCATGGCCCCAAAGAACAGATGAGAAACTAAACTCTCTCCTTTCTTTGCAAAGGTGGAGTACTACGATTATGGTACATTGCATAGAATCTCAGAGTTGGCTGATGTGTGTTAGTTTTGCTAAACTGTTTTTCCTCTTCACTTTCTTTTAAATTCTTGCTTATAGTGATTGGTCTCTTGGTAATGGGGAAGAATATAGGAAAAAAAACAAATGAAATAAATAAATAAATGAAAGCAATATAAAAACAAAAAGACTAAACATTTTTAAATGTCTTAAGAACACAGTTCTAAAATAAATTACGTCATTTTAGTTTATTTTAAGTTTAAACATTAAAAAATGTACAATTATTAAATGGATGTCTAGGATCTGAAAATTACAGACCCAAGGAAGCATGCTATGATTTATCACTGTAGAAAGATAATCGATATTTGTTTAGCTTATTATCACTATGACTAAATAGGCAATCCAACAAAAGTAATTTCCTAACCTTTAAAGAGGAGAAAAAGTGATTAAAGAAATAGATTTTGTATTTAAGAGAAACTCATTGCAGAAGGCTTATACAACAATTTAGTGTTTTAGGTTCTACTTTTTCTCTTACTTGGCTTCAACAGTCTTCATAGGCTCATAGGAAATACTGAAGATATTTATGTGGCTGCATTTATGGTCAACAAGCATTTATGAAGTACCTATTATGTCCTGAGTAATGTGCTAGAAAGACAGTTCTTGCTTTCACGAATTTGCAGTCGAATCTAATGGAGGGAGACAGCATACAAAGAACTATGTAAAATAAGATTATAAACAAACATGTATGAGTGAATATATATTTATATACAAATATATAGAGAGCTGTTAAATTGGAGATGATTTCAGAGGGAAGACACTAGCATTACGGAGGCTAGGGAAAGGTTTCTTGAAGAAGGTTCAACTTTACTGAGACTTAAAGGAAGTCAGAAACGTCAGGAGATGGGGAAAATTACAGGCATGATGGACAACCAATGAAAATGCATGAAGTTGGGAGATGGATTATGTTGTGTGGGGAATAGCAAGGAAGCCAGTGTCATTGGATCTTGGAGTACATCTCTTCTAATCTTGACTTTTGTCCTGCCACTAGATTTTGATGACTGGAAGAAAGGATGAGACCAACAACTTTGTGCAATTCTGCCTCACTTAAATCTAGTTCATGTACAAGTCAGACACCATCCTTATGATGCCATTGGTCCTCTTTGAAAGCAAAGGACAAACAACAATATATACTGGAGGAAGGCATAAAAAGAATGAAGATAGAATCAACAAGATTTGACAACTGATTGGATAAGGGAAGTGAAAGGAGTTAAGTATATTGTCTAGATAGATTGTGATCCTGAGTAAGAGGGAAGATGGTGGTCTTGTCAACAGTAATAGGAAAATTAGGAGTAGGGAGCAATTTTGGAAGAAAGATAATGAGTTTAAGGATGTCGAGTTTCAAATAGGTATGGGACATCCAGTTCAAAATGACCAATGGGCAATTATGGATGTAAGTCTGGAGGTTTCACATGGCTAGTCTTTTTCATGGCCATTCAGGAACCTTAATGCCACCTTCCAGTTAAGAAAGTTAAGTTAATTGAGTTAATTAAGTTAGTTAAGAAAGAATAAAATTGTTTTGCTTGGGTTTAAGGGACTATATGTCATGGTTAAAGTTATGGAAGAGTACATTTTTTCTTGACTAGAAGAAAACCTTCTTATTGTGGAAGCTTGTACTTCATTCTTATAATTTGAAAGTCCTGAGTTTGAGCCTCAGAGATGACAAATTGCGTAGTAGTCGCTTGGTGTAGTGTATCTAGTGTTGAACTTGGAGCCAATAATAGCTGGATTCAAATCTCATTCCTGATACTTACTAGGTATGTAATCCTAGATATTTGTTCACTTATGTTGATTGATTGATGGATTAATAGGCTAATCAAAGGTTGTTCATTTTATCTTGTATCATAGTTGTTTTTCATATTTTGTTTTGTCTGTGTGGATTATTTAATCTCCTTGGAGATATGTGTGGCATATTTCTAAAATGAAATCACATTCATCTGCAAAGTTGAAATTTTAGTTGTTTCAACATCAGGAAATTGATGAAAGAATTTTGCTTCTTTCTGAAATTGTGTTATTTTATATCACGAGTTGGAAGCACATCATAGCTATCTTTGACCCATTTTCCTTTACGTCCTGTGTCAAGTTGGTCTCTTAAGTTCTGTTGTTTCTTTGTTCTCATATCTTTTGCTTCTTTTTTCATTACTCTACCCTAATATAGGCCATTGTGACCTTAAATGAATAGTCTAATTGGTTTTCCTGCTTCAAATCTCTTAAATTAATTTTTCCTCCTGCTTCTTGATTAATCTTTCAGATTTCATTAATTTCCTATTAAACAAAACAACATAAAACTGCAATATTTCCTTGTTGTATGTAGGTCAAAAAAAGCCAAGTATTCATTACTGGATACAATCAGATCCCAAACTAGCTTTTGAAATTCATTTCCCAGTATCCTTCTATACAAAAGCTCTGCTCCATTCTGGCTGAGTTTCTTGGAAAACATTTGTTGATTCTTTTTTTTTTTTTTTTTTTAAATCCTTACCTTCTGTCTTACTTGCCCAGGGTCACACAGCTAGGAAGTGTCTGAGGTCAGATTTTAACTCAGGAGCTCTCATCTCTAGGCCTGGTTCTCAATCCAGGTGCCCCCCACTTGTTCATTCCTGCCTCCATGTTTTGTCACCTCACTGACTCCTCCTATCTGACCCACATATTTAAATTATTTTTCAAAATCCATCTCAAGTTCCAATTTTTCATGAAGCCTTCTGTGACTACTCTAGGTGTCAGTGATCTTTCCTTTCTTTCATCCATTATAACAAGTGTTGTTTATTTGTCTCATGATAGGCAGCTATGTGGTGTGTTGACTTTGAGTAAGATCTGAGATTTAATCCTGCCTTAGAGAGTTAGTAGCTGCCTGTCCCCTGAGCAAATCACTTAAACTCCCTCAGTCTCAGTTTCTTCATTTATAAAATGTGGTTGATAATAATATCTACTTGGTAGGATTGTTATAAGGATCTAATAAGATAATATATAAAGCGCTTTGAAAACTTAAAGCTCGATGTAAATGCTAGATATTATGTGAATCTAGTTATATTATAAAATATAGTAATCAGAATGATTAATTATAAATTGTCTTGTGCTATATGTAAAATTTTGGGTATTTTTGTTTTGTTTTTCAGCTAGATTATAAGTTCCCAGAAGGCCTAGATGGCATATTATATATATTTTTTATTTCTTACAGTAACTAGTACAGTGCAATATTTACAGAAAGTAAGCAGTCAAGCTAACTTATTGGTTAAATGAATGAGTGAATGGATGAATGAATGAAATCCTAGCATAAAAGTCTGTAGTGTATAACTCAGCATTCTTTTTTAAAATGATGGTATTCATTCTTACACATTAATCTCTTTAAGGATGGAATTTTGAAAAAAGGAGATGGAACCAAAAGGAGGAGAAGACAGTTGCTGGCCGTTGAAACCAGCAGGGAATTCTGGGAATTTCTCCTGGGAGGAGGGAGAAGAGCAGTCTTCAGGCTGGGGCCTGGGAGGAGTGAGGAGGCAGAAAACCCAGCTCTAATCCATCCAGAGGAAGATCCTGAAGATCTTCCCCTTGGAAATTATATTTCCTGATTCCCTGATCACAGCCATTTCAACACAACTCATTTTTCAAGACTACAACCATCAAGTCAACTAAGATTTTGGACTCCACTGGGAGCAATCTCTTAGACTCCCTCACTCATTACCTGTCCTTGCTGAGAGATCCTTTCCAGTCAAAACTTATAATTATAGGAAAGGATAGAAATAGAAATAGAAATAGAAGGGCGAGGGGGTGAAATTTAGGAGTTGGAACTGCCTTGGTTCCTGCCTAAGTGACGGACCCCTTAGGATTAGTGAAGAGGGCTCTCCCAAATCCCTCTGCCCTTCACCCCTTTCCTCAATCCCTGATTTGTGAATAATAAAAGCCATTTAGCAGCCAGATAGCATTCTTCAGTGCCTGAGAGACAACAAGGGAGAAGGGAACCACATCTTGGACTGGCAGCTTCCATCTTTGAGCCAGACCACCCGCTATGTAGTTAGCTGACCTTGGGGGAGGCTTGAGTGAACCATGTCCTTATTCAAGATTGGATTGGGGTACCACCTACCTCCTCTTGGAGGGAAACCTTGCCCTGACCATCTCATCTAGGTCACCCAGTTTTGGGGTGACACTCCCTTAAAGTTTCCCAGTGTGTAATTGGCCTCAGGGGAGTGGTGAGGAGAGAGTCACCAAACAGACTCTCTCTAACTCTCCCTTCTACCAATACCCATTACTGTGCCCCATTTTTGTTAATTATATTTCTAGGCTCTTCTTAATTTATTTTTGTTTTTTAGTTGTTTTATAGTCAAGTTTGACTCTTCATGACCCCCATTTGGGTTTTTCTTGGCAAAGATACTGGAGTACTTTGCCATTTCCTTTTTCAACTCATTTTGCTGATGACAAAACTGAGGAAAACAGGAAAACAGAATCACATAGCTCCTAAGTGTCTGAGCGCAGATTATGAACTCAGGAAGATGAGTCTTCTCAATTCCAAACCTAACATTCTACCCACCGTGCCACCTTGCTGCCCATTCTGCCTAACTGGCATACAGCAGGCACTTAATAAATATTGATTGATTGGGGCCAGCAAAGGTTTAATTAACCTATAGGATGTCTTTAGGTAAGTGTTTGGCTTAGCTTAAAAGGCAGTATTTAGAGGGTAGTATTTAGAGGGCTCTCCTTGGCCCCAGGAAGTCATCATAGGTTCAAGTACAGCCTCTGACACAAGCTGACAGTTTGACCTTGGGCCAGTTAGGTAACTTTTTAGTGTTCTAGACAACTTTCTAAGACCAGAAGTTTCAGAAAAGGTTCTAACCTCCATTGGTAGAAGGAATTGGCCCATCTCAAGTTCCTTATGCCAGTGAAATCACAAATTAATCCCTATGCTCTATTTGCTGTTTACACTCCAGCTACTTACAAAAGGTTCTGAGATGGAATATACAATTAAAAACAGGACAATTAAGGATAAAAACAAAACTCAGACCATCTAAGAGAAGCATAAGGAGTAGGTGTTACCAGGCATTTGAGACGAGCTAATTATTCCCAATGGATACTAATTTGGCTCTATGCTTCATGGTACTGTCAGCCAAATAGGGAACATATTGCTTTATATACTATTCATAGTTGGATGAAATAAATCCTACAAATTCATCTGCAGAGACAAATGTTTTCCTAGAACTGAGCTTCATAAAAGCTCACATTTGCAGAGTATTTTATGGTTTGTACACTGCTATGGGTACATTATTTTATTTGATATTAACAATAACCCATTGTAGGTCAGGTCTGATTCGGGCAGGTCTGGTGCTTTGGGTTTGAGATAGGAATGAAATGAGACCTTCATGGATAATATATCAGTTCAGAAAATGAGCTTTTTTTCAGCCATAGCAAGGGCAGTTATCTCAGCAAGGATATGACCCCAGTTTAGTTATATATGGCCCCATGGGTTTCCATACAGAAACTAGCCTGGTCAGTAGGATGTGGGGACCATTACTGCAGTGGGATATTGATCTTATTTCTTTTGGACTGGCTTCTTCTTCTTTGTTTTTTATTTTGGCATTATCTGACCAAAAGGTCAATTCAATAGCTAATGCTTTAGTCTCTAGATGAACCAGTGTTCATGGATGATTTCCTTGACTTCTAGGGGCAAAACCAAATCAAACCAAACCTAACCTCGCCTACATGGCAGGGGCCTTGTCAATACTTCTTCCAGAGTAAATCTTGTTATTTGTATTTTACAGATGAAGAAACTGAGAGACAGGGAGTTTCACTATCTTGCCCAAATTCACAACTCTAATGGCAGCAATCCCTTGGTTCAAGCTGGGGACTGCCTTGTTTTCATGTGGAAATGCATCTGGGCATCAGAACAAGATATAGTGATGGTGTTAGGGGGAATTTAAGAGGAAAATATTGAACCAGAGTTGATGGAAGGAAGGGAGCTTTTTGCTGAGGAACCAGGAAGTGAAGGGGAAATTCTCAGAACCCTGAATTGGAATTCTGAGGAGGATAACTGCCATCCAGGAGTTGGGTTTGAACTCAGGAAAGAAAAACATCCCCAAACCTAGCTCTGGCCTCCTGGTGACTTTTCCATTTGTTCCTGAGAGAAAACAGCTAGTTCCTGGATATCTATTTAACCTCTGACTTGAATACAACACCTGAAGAAGTCTCAAGAAGGAATTTCCAGCAAGTGATCTGAATTGCTTAGTTTGCCTTGATGGGCTGTGATCTCGCCAAGGTGGACAGGATCAGACCTGGCACCTGACTCCACATTAATCTGCAACTCAATCTAAGTCTATATATATTGTGGGTTTATCTTAGATTTAGTTAGACCAGAAGGGAAACTGAGACAGAGAGGAAGAAAGTACAGCCTCAGCTTTGCTGAGGGAAGAAGTGACTTTGTGAAAAGTCAGTTGGTGGGAATAAGACAGTTTTCATTAAGACTAGGGAAATCCTCAACCCACATACCTTACCCTTTCCCAAACAACCTTTTTTTTTTTTTTTTAATAAACCTGTTATCTTTAAGTATAGTCAGAGTGATTTCTCTAAAACAGAGAGTTGACATCTTGCCTCTGTTCTTGAAAGGATCATCAGTCCTGACTGGGTTAAGCAAAACCCCAGTCACTCGTTCTTTGTTAATCATCCTTTCAATGGATTTTCATAAGAAATCCACCAACTCTGACAGACCCTGACTGCCCATGCCTGGGACTTTTTCCATTTTTAGGTGATGAGGAAATGGTTTTGGAGAAGCTCCAGAAGTTGGGGCAAATCAGGTCCCTGGGGCTAAATGGCTTTGCCTCCTTTTAGGAAAAGGTAATTTCTGTTGAAAGAGGAAGGGTCCTAGGCACACCTCATTCTGTGAGTAGGGAAGAAAGAATCTGTGCCAGGAAAATACTGGCAAATATCAATCCTATCACAGTATCCCACAAACCACAGAACTACCATAGAAATTTATATTCTTTTAAAGATCTAGTTCTCTTTTGATGAAGCAATTTATTCAAAGACCTACTCTCTTCTTTTCTCCTTTACTCCTCCACAAAAGGAAGACTTTAACTGGTGGGCATCTTATCTTATTGGTCAGGACCACACAAAGAGAATCACCCACTTTTAGAGATAACTAAAGACAACAAAACTTTTTTTCCCCGATGACACATTTACTCAAATAATAACTGCCCCCCCTCAAGAATTGTAATTTAATGATTATAGAGAAATACTGGTTGAAGAAACTCCCTCAGATAATGCATACAGGGTAACTTGTACAATTTATGGTTTTAGAGTATTACCTCAAACACTGACATGTTAAATCACTCATCCAGGATCACAAAGCTAGTATTTTTCAGAGGCAGGAATAAGACAAGGTCATCTGGATTCTAAGGTGACTACTATACTACCTCTCAGTAAGAGCAGTAAAATGTTTAACTATAGATTAAAAAGGAAGGATGTTAGCATCCAGCCCTCTCTGATATTGTTTAGGAATAAGACAGAAACTGTCATTTGAGTATTCCTGCTCCATCCAGTTTTACCAGTCAGTCCAAATAAGCGATACGGGGCTAAAAATCTGTATTAAGCCTGTGTCATATGGTCATGGATGGATTTTGTCTACTGCATCAAAGATTGATGTTAGATCAATGAAAGCTGTGAAAAGCCTTAAGTTGTCCTTAACTGTTTTTTCAATGAGATGGAACAGGGTATAATAATAATCAATAGTGGAATAATTGTCTGTGAAGTCCACTTATTCTTCATATGAAATATGAACTTGGAAAACCCAGACCTGCTATGTGTGGAGAAGGAATTTGGCATAGAGATGTGAAGAAATACATGATGCTAGAACTGGGAAAGGATCTCTTCTTTTTAAAGATACGACAGAACCCACTTTGTACTAATCCAAGGGAGCTAAGTTTATTGAGTCAACTAGGCTCATTTGTTGGAGATTCATACCCAGTTCTCAGTAGAGACTCTAAACAGTTCTGATAAGGAGATACACATGGACATCTTTTAAAATTTCACTTGAGACAGATCTATAGATAGCATGAAAAGACAATTTTAATGAAATATCTAGCATTTGTATTTATATGTATATCTATATAGATATCTTAAGGATTGCAAAATGCTTTTCAAATTTGATCTATTTTATTCTCACAGCAATCCTGGCAGGTAGGTGCTATTATTATCCCCATTTTATAGAATAAGGGAGCTGAGGCAATTGGAGGCTAAGTAACTTTAGTCTTTGTGGCTGGTTTTGAACTCAAATCTTCCTGACTCCCCTCTGCCATTTAACATCTTGATCATCATGAAGATTTATTTCTACTTGAATATCTCTTCCAGAAACCAGGTTGAGAGGGGGTGATAGCCTCAAATTCCATTCCACTTAATTGTATCTCCTATTATGTACAAGTTTCGTTAGTCCAAAGGGGAAATCTGAACCCAGAGGGAGAAGCGTCTGATGATTTTTAAGATGCCGTCTTAGAATCTCTTCTCCTTGCTCTGGAGGCATGGGCTAGCTACCATGTTAATACTTCCTTTCCCCCATAAAAATATTCTAACAAATAGGCAAGATTTTCAAATAAAGTAAAAGATAAAATGGTAAAGTTCTAATTATAACAAAAAGTTGATTAGATATATACATCTATTTTTTTTTAAACCCTTACCTTTCGGCTTAGAAACGATACTATATATTGGTTCCAAGGCAGAAGATGGGTAAGAGCTAGGCAATCAGGGTTAAGCAACTTGCTCAAGAAAGTGTCTGAGGTCAGATTTGAACATAAGGCATCTGTCTTCAGGCCTGGCTCTCTATCCACTGAGCCACCTACATTCCCCCTTGTATCTAGTGTTTAAAGAACCAAAAAAACTGGAGAAGTTAGGGGAATGTATTTGAGTTAACGTAACTTGGTTAAACTGTTCCTAGAGACAAGCAGGATAAAATCCTTTAGGACTAGGATTGAAAAATGAGGAAACTGCGAAGTTAAGTGACTTAGGGTCACAGTGCTCATGTCAGAAGCAGAATTATCACTCACATCTTTCTGATTCTCTCTTTACCTTATCAGCTACATTGAATTGACACTGAATTAGGTCTGAAGTTCTGGCTTGGGCAAGGGAGAAGGTAAAATCTGATTCATTCAGCTTCAAGTCAGCCAAACTATATCACACAAAGAGGAAACATCAGTCCAACCCCATTTCCCTGCCTTTTCTTACCACAATCTGTTTTCTTACATTCCTTTTTCATCCCCGTTGTGGTGTTTTTGGCAATGTTCTGACACAAAGGGGAAAATTCCCAATTGTGTCCTCCAGTATAATTTTGAGAGATGCTGATTAGCAAACAGTCTCCAATCTTAATTTAGCTGGATTCCATCCTGTATGTTTCATAGTTTACAGAATTTATGTGCTTAGGTTCCCATTTCCCCCCTTAAGACAAAGAGCCATCTTTTTTTTTTTTTAATCATTAATATTGTTTAGCCTGACTCTTGAACTGTTTATGCTGAACCCTTGAGCCCAGCCTGGGGATTCCATAGCAGGAAAGAGAAATTAACAATAACCCTTGAGGTTTGTTGACTTGACTTTTAATTTGGAAGAAGCTTCATATTTTTTAATCAATGAAATAAGATCCAAGCAAAATGATCCTTGTTCTGATGTTTCTCATCCAACATTTAATCTTTTGGGAAAATTTTTATTAGGTGTCTTCAATATTAAGTGGTTTTCCTTACCTCGATAAATCATCACCAAAGATTTGCTCTGTATTTGTAACCATGCGTAAGCAAATTAGAATTCATGGTATTAATCATCTGTGATATAATGAATGTTAATGAAGTTTCAGAAGCAAATGGCTTCTATTGCTGCTGAAAGATGGTGTCCCCCCCACATGCTTCCTCCCACCTTTAGCAGACTTACCCTGTGAGGATGTTGTTTGTACTCTAAAGTATAGGAGATTTTTAAAAAAAAATCATTAAACTTAATAGAGGTGGCTGATAATTGAGAAACATTATTTCCCTCTTTTGAAAATAATGGTTTATTAGGTTTCCATCATCGTTGACTTTTAGTGGTCAAGCACTAAAATAATAATAATGGTTAGAAAGACCTGGTGATTATTTCTATCATATTATGTGCAGAAACAATCTGATATAGTAGAAAAAGAGCTAAATCAGTGACTTACTATGTGACCTTTGATCAAATCATTTAACTTACCCAAGACACAGTTTTTTCATCTATGAAGAATAAAGGACAGGGGCTAGGTATGATTTCATGGTATAAAGTCAGCCAGACAGACAGTCACAGTAATTAAGTGCCCGTTTATGTGCCAGGAATTATGCCAAGGGCTGGGAATACAAAGGAAGGTTAAAGACAGTGTCTGCTCTCAGGAACCTGAAACTCAGTTTGCCAGAGACAACTTGCAAATAACTATGTATAATCAATAAAGGCACTAGAATTAAGGGGGAATCAGGAAAAGCTTCCTGTAAATGAGCTTTTAGCTGGGACTTGGAGGAACTCCCATTACTTTTGCTACCAATGAAGGTAGGCATTTCTCTGCAACAGTCTAAGAGAGTGTCCATGGCAGCCCATGACTAGTATATATCTGATATCCTACTTCGCCTCAAGTCATCCCACTTCCAAGACCAGTGGCCTATCCAAAAGACCACACTGCCTATAATCAGTAAAATGGGAATATATATCATAAGAAGTACCATGGAATAGTGGGTTGTGAACTGGCTTTGAGATCAGGAAAACCTGGGTTTGAGTTCTGTCTCTGACTCATACTAGCTCTTGAAGTCAGGTTCCTTTGCCTCTCACTATCTCCAGGCAATTCTTTGAGATGATAAATTGAATAATTTAGATACTCCCTCACAGTGGCAGAAGAGTTTTCCCTATTGAGGATTCCCTTAACTAATGAAATACAATGTCCAGTTTCCATCCCTAGTTCCCAAATCTGAAGTTTTCTCATTAGATTTCCATGGAGATCTATTGAAATAATGTATATAATATGAATTGTAACCCTAAAGCCCTACCTAGATTTAAATTTCCATGAAGATGATTTTCTAGTAGGCCAATTCTTTAATTTGATCTGATTATTATATCACTCTCCTCCACCTCAGAAAGTTTTCATAGTTTCCTATTTCTAAAGAATACAGTTAATTGTCACTGATGTGGAATTCAAGGTCTTTTTCAATCCTGCTCCAATTTCTTTATAAGTTCACATTTGTCTTTTTTCCACCTCTCTTCCTTCTCTTTTCTTTCTCTCCCTCCCTCCCTCCTTCCTTTCCTTCTTAAATATTTATCAAACACTGATAATGGGCAAATGATAGCATTAGTTGTTATGGAGAACATACAAAAGTGGAAGAGAGGGTTCTTATCCTTAAGGAGTTTACATTTTTGGGAGGAGATAAGGCACAAATAATTATATTATAAAATAAGGAATCTGATAACCCTCTGTTCTCTCAGCCTTTTCCAGGGCAAAGTGGGACTTCCTTGAACAAGGTGTGATCTCTGTAGGTTCGTACCCTTGTTGATCCACTGATGGACTTTCTTTGGCCATGGAGTAATGATGATCATTGATATGATACCACATTGATGGGAGAATATGTGCTCTTGAATTGGCCCTTGGGTTTGACCTTTAAAAGGAGACAAATTTTTAGAAGAAAGTCACAATCATTGTGCTAAGTACAAACATTTAATAATTGTTGAATGAAATGTTGAATTGTTGGATATGTTGTTAATAAAAGTTGAAAATTTAATAATTGTTAAATAATAATATATTCTCACATGAGAAAATATGAGAATTAGAAGATCTATAATCTGGATCTATTATCCCTATTTCTACAAAAACACTTCTCTGTCCTATTCTGAGAATTTCTAATAGAAGGTTTTGTAATTGGATATCATGTGTTGTTTAAATGAAGTGTTGAGTGTGTAGATGGATTTGCTTAAATGGCTATGATATTTGAAATCAGAAGGGTTGGGAGAATCTAAATGACAATTCACAGTTGCCAATATGGCAAAAGAAAATAGTGCAGCTTAGTTTCTCTCTCTCTCTCAAGATAATTTAAACAGTCTTTCTTATTTTTTAATCATTGCATAGACAAGGATCAGATAATACCTTTGCCTTGAGATTATAGGATTCTTTTTCTTCACTTTTTTTTCCAATTACATATATAGTTTCTAACATTTAAAAAAGTATTTTGAGTCTTGAATTTTCTCCATTCCTCTCTTCCCTCTATACCCCCCCCCACTGAGATGGTAAGCAATGTCATATAGATTTTATATGTATAATCATGTAAAATGTTTCCATTTTTGTGAAGGAAAAACACAAAAAATAAAAAGAAAGAAAGTGGAAAAAGTTTTTTCTTTGATCTAGCTCTCAGTTCTTTCTCTGGAAGCAGATGGCAGTTTTTATTATGAGTCCTTTGGGATTGTTTTGGGTCATTATATTGCTGAGAATAGCTAAGTTATTCACAATTGTTCACTGTACCATATTCTTGTCACTATGTACAGTGTTCTTCTGGTTTTGCTTATTTCACTCTTCTTCGGTTCCTGTAAGACATTCCAAGTTTTTCTGAGCTCATCTTGCTCATCATTTCTTATAGCACAATAGTATCCTATTATAGTTATATGCTGTAACTTACTTTGGCCATTCCCCAATTGGTTCAGAAATATCAGGGCAGTTTTCCTTGATAATTTCTTGAAAGAAGGTGTTTAGGTCTTTAAAAATCAAGTCTTTTAGTTGGTCCAATAATTCTCTTTTTAAAAATTTTTATTTTGAATATTTTTCCCATAGTTACATGTTTCATGTTCTTTCCCTCTCCCCCAATCCCGCCCAACCCCTGTAACCAACACACAATTCAACTGGGTTTTACATGTATCATTGATTAAGACCTAATTCCATATTATTGAGAGTAGTCCAATAATTCTTAGACTATCTCTCCTGGATTTATTTTCCAAGTCAGTTGTGTTTCCCATGAGATATTTCATATTTTTTTTCATTCTTTTGACTTTGTTTCTTGTCTCATGGAATCATTAGCTTCGACTTGCCCAATTTTAATTTTTAAGCCATGTTTTTCTTGAGGGAACTATTATACTTCCTTTTTGGTCAATTCTACTTTGTAAAGAATTCTTTTCCTCATTGAATTGTTGTTCCTCTTTTTCTATATGGTCAATTTAACCTTTTAAGAAGTTCTTCTCTTCATTGCATTTTTATTTATATCTTTTTTCCATTTGGCCAATTTTGCTTTATAAAAAGTTCTTCCTTGGATTTTTGTGTCTCTTTTGTCAATGGATCTATTCTGTTTTTTAAGATAGTAATTTCTTTAGTAATTTTGGTGCCTCCTTTACCAAGTTGTTGGTTCTTTTTTCATGATTTTCCTGTATCACTCTAATTTATTTTCCCAATTTCTCTTCTACTTCTCTTATTTGATTTTTAAAATCCTTTTTGAGTTCCTCAATCCTTTTTGGACTTGAGAGCAATTCATATTTTTCTTGGACATTTTGGATGTATCAGTATTGACTTTGTTGTCTTCTTCTGAGTTTGTGTTTTGGTCTTTGTATCACCAAAATAAATTTCTATATTGTTTCTTTTTGTTGTTGTTCTTCACTCATTTTCCAGCCTTTTTATTTTCTTTTAATTAAAAAAATAGTGTAAAGTTGGACTCTGTAACTGTGGTGGAGGGAGCACTGTTACAAGCGTCAGGTTCTTTGTGCAGCTGCCCTAAGAGCTAGCTCTAGGGAATGTAGAATTAAGGAAACTGTAAGATTATGGGTCAGTGACAATGGAGTCTCCCCAATCCCAGATCTTTGGAGAAGCAGGAAGACTTGACTGGATGGGAGGGGCAGGAGCCTATGAAGTACTCCTTCACCTTCCCCCACTTCCTGTAAGCAGTTGGAAGTCAGTTAACTGTCTGGTTATGGAGGATAA
Organism: Gracilinanus agilis; assembly: GCF_016433145.1. NCBI lineage: Eukaryota > Metazoa > Chordata > Mammalia > Didelphimorphia > Didelphidae > Gracilinanus > Gracilinanus agilis. The sequence goes on from NC_058134.1 coordinate 251,780,393, forward strand.
TCTAGCTTGGTAACTTCTGGGCCAAGATGGTAAGTGGATAAAGATTAAACCCCTTGTGATAGTATCTTTCTCTGTATGTATTATTTACCCACAGGATAGAATAGATGAGGCTTGATGTCTTAGGAGCAGCCCACTGGCTCAGAAGTTAGGATCAACTTCAGAGCCACTAGTAAGAGGAACTTGGCTTATGGAGGATGTGAGTATTTCCCCAAATTATCTGTATCCAGATACAGTGCTATGTGCTTTCAGTTTTCCAGGGTGGTATGATGTAAGGAGACTTGTGTTTAATACTCTTCCAGCCTGTGCTCTGGTCTGTGAATAAGCACAAACACCCTGCTCTCTAGGAACTGTGGCCAAGTCCCCTGCTCCCCTGTGGCCATAAGCACTGGTGCTCTTCCTCACCCTCTGACTGTGTCCTAAGAGTGTGATCTGGATCAATGTATAGGCAATGCATCAAGAGTCTTGTACCCAGAGCCAGCAAAGGGACCCCTGAAATCTCCTTAGGAGCACGTGTCTGGTCGCCCTTACCATATGTAGCCAAGAACTCTGGAAGTTCCAAAGGCCTGTTTCAAAGGTCTGTTGCCGTGGTGGAGCCTGCCCTGACTTCTTGTTTTATGCTCCATTTCCGTTGTGGTTCAACAGATTTTTTGTGGCAGCCTTCTAAATTGTTTTGGGCTGAAAAATTATTTTATCTTGTCTTTTTGTAGGTTATGCTGCTCCAGAATTCGTTTTGAGGGGTCATGACACAGTTTTCTGGAAAAGATGTTAAACAAAATTGTGGTAATTAAACAGTTTCTATTTGAGAAAATATAGCCATTAGAATATGTGCCTAATATAAGATTCAAGTATTAAAATGAGGTTTTAATGTATCAGATGAGAAAAATGAGGGAGGTGGCTTAAATGACCTCTTAGAATCCTATGATCTCAGGATGGAGCCAAGATGGAGGAGAAGTTACATAGAACCCCTCTTTGCTCCCCCACCTCCAACCCCCTCTGCCTTAACCTCTACCAAATAACCCTTTACAGAACTATTATATAACCCCTCAAAATGAATTCTGGAGCAGCACACCCCACAAAAAGATGGGATGAAATAATTTTTCAGTCTAAAACAATGTTCCTCCATACTATACAAATGACAAGGGATGGACTGGTTGAAGTAGACTGCAAAATATCTTACTCTACCAAAGCCAAAATTATAGTTTGGTTTCTCTTTAGTCTCCTCACATCTAGTTGAGGAAACTGAGGACTAAATACTTGAAGTGATTAATTCAAGGTCACACAAGTAGTAAATGATTCTGGGACTATTCACAGGAAAAAATTAATCATATAACCCAATATAAAAAGAACACTTTCTATAGAACAGATTCTGCTAGGGTATGAATATAGCTCTATTATGCAGAAATATTCTTTGTAATGGCATTCATTGTAATAGGATTTTAGTCATAAACAAAATATGTAAAGTGACATTCAGCTAGTCTATTAGAGTATAATCTAAGTAAAAAGCTCTTTACTACCAAGGATTTTAAATGCATAGACTTCATCAAATCTAACTGACATTAGGTTCTTATCTATTTTGTCCTCACTCTCTGGGCATAATACTTGAATATCTTAGTGATTTCTATATTAAAAAACACTGTATTCATATGCATTCCACTCCAAAAATCGTATGTTCAAATACAATTTCTTTTATGCAACTTTGACAAATACGGCTTCTCCTGTTATCATTTTTCCAATTCAAAAATTGAAATAGTCCAATTTGCCATGAGATGAAAAGGGAAACAATACATCTCCACCTGGCAGAATTCAGTGCATGCCCAATCCGTGATAGTGGATCAGCCCAGCAAACAGCCATCTAGACTTTCTCACTTCTTGGTTTTGAGATAGCGTCATTCTGCCCTTGGAATTGTAAAAATAAGGAAGATTTTTTTCCACACCTGGTAATGAAACACCCACATATCTTTAAAAATAAGCATGGTGGTTGTTACTCATACTCGACTTATTTTCCACTATTACACGTGCAAATTCTCCAACAGGCAAAGTCCTATTCTGAAATAGACATTTTCATATTTCCCAGATGGCTTGAATTCACTTGAAAAAAATCCTAATTTCTTTTCATATAGAAAATACTTCTTTTCTGAATCAGCTATGTATTATTTTTGGACTAGATTCCAGTCTAATACTAATTTTAATATGGATTCTTGGGATTCTTATTGGGTAATAATGATTATTGCCAAAATCATCCAGTAGTAAACATATTTAATTTATCACTTTGCCTGCCTGGAAAATGACTTTGCCACAACATACACCTTCCTCTGCCAATAAAACAATTGTAAACAACTATTCTTATCCAAAGAAAAAAGTGGCCCACTTCAAAATCAGGAAAATAATGACCTGAAATTAAATTTAAAAAGTTTTAGGCAGAGCTCTTTAAATCTTCACATAAAACAAAGAAGCAGCTTATGCTTATGGTCAAATAATGTTGACCAGCCAAGGAGAAAGCCTAAATTTCAGTCCTGTTTCCTATCACCTATAGAACAGCTAAATAGTTTTATGAGTTTGAGCAAATATCACCTCTCTCAGCTTCCTCATCTATAAAATGAAGAGGTGGGAATGGATGATCTCCAAGGTTGCTTCCATCTCTGAATCTATGCTTTCTGAACTTGGAGAGACACTTAGTCTCAGTTTTCTCATCCATATATTGAGAATGGAGACAAAACAATCTCTAAGTTTCTTGCCACCTCCAATATTTTTAAGAATATCTGTGAAATGAAATAAATATTTAAAATTTTTTTTAAAGCTTTGGCATCTTATACAGTGACATCAACTTCAACATCCTCTATCTCTACTCCACTATGGCCGTTCAGAAAGAGAACCACAGCCAAGAAATCATCTTTCAGAATTTTACCATTTCTAAGATGCTGAACTCTAAAATACCTTTCATTGATAAAATTCTCTCCTCTTTTAACTCTCCCACTTTGTGAGGCTGGTTCTTATGTATTCCACCAAATAACAGAGGGTTGTCCATGGAAATGCCACGCTCTCGGGTGAGAACATCCATGCTTTAGCTCTGTGTTCTTAGTGGAGAGCAGCAGCGCTTGTTTCCTGAGTGACGGAGATTGGCAAGTGGATGTTCAGGGGCTTGTTAGGGCTGGTGGTGCTTTTCTTCCTCTTGTTGCTGCTTCAATGGACTTCAGTTACACAAGTATAGCACAATTGTACACACTTCTTTACACTTAACTGTAGATAACAATTCAGAGCTCTCTGTGCACTGTGCATACATGTACAGAAGCATAATGTTAATTTGCCATGTAATATGCATATACATAAATTTGAAATGCAAACATGTACATACATACACAAGGTGGGTCTGAGGGTTTAGTTATACATTTAGTTCAAATTGTTTTGTGTTTGCTTTCTTGGCTGGAACTTGCTTTTAAGTATCATCCCCTGGGGATAAAATCCCCAGGCTGCCTATTTTCTTTAACTTACTTTGTGCTCTAACATTGGTGCAAAGGGTACATTTCAATTCACTTATATACCACTGAGGGTGAGAGCAGGTATGGCCACAGGACATCACCAGCTGTGGTCTCTTAATTCTATTCAGAGACAAAGGTAAAAACACACAAGCTTTTAAAAGATTTATTTAAATGATAAACTTAGCAAACACCACCACCACCAAAAAAAGTTTAACTAAACAAATGCATAAAAAAGATTATATGCAAGACCACAAACTCCCCATTGTTTACAATTTGCATTTGTTTACAAAAATGTAAATTATATATATTTGCTAATATAAACATCCTTTGCTTGTGAGTTCCCTTTGGGTTCGTTCACTGGGATTCTTTTTTCTCTTGATTTTGTGGCTATTATTTAAAAAAAATTAAAAATGGTATGTATTGGTTTTATTCTCTTTTCTTTTTATCTTTTTATCTCTTCATGTATTTCTCTTATTTTCTTTATATTTACAATATTTGTCATTTCCATAACATTACAGTCCATTACATTCAGATATCACAATCTATTCAGCCATTTCTCCCATTCTTTGCATTTGTGTTATTTCCAGCTATTTTTTCCATAATAAACAAAGATTCCCTGAATATTTTCATACAAACACAGCTTTTTATCCCTTCAATAATGCCCTTAGGGGCCTACCCCTGTGAATGGGATCTCTAGGTCAATGAGCATGAAGAATTGTAAAGCTCTTAATATATAATTCTATCTTGTTTTCTAAAAAAAAAAAAATTCACAGCTGCTCTAACAATGTAATATTGGACCACTTTCTCTCTGTTTCTATCAGCATTTAACTTGATCCCTTTAGCTCATCCAGTTCTCAGTTATCAGGACCATACTTTAGCACATCAGCCCTTAGACAGCAGACACGATCTGTTGCCAGGACCATACTCTTTCCAAAACAAGTCCTTCCAACTTGGTCACAGCCAGTGGAACTTCTGTTCCAATGCCACAGTCCCTTAGGGATGCTCAATTACCTCCATAGTATGATGAGTGTTAAGATAAGACTTTTGCAGAATATTTATATTCTCTAAGCCTCTGTTGTCTCACCAGAAGCTATGTTTGGATTATGTATATGCTCAGACTTAGATCTACTACTAACCTTATGCTGGTGTGTGGGTACTCTCTAAATGTCAATCATTTACCTTATCTAAGGTTCTATTCATCTCCTTAACTTTTTTCTTATTTATTTTTGGTTAGATTTATCTATTTCTGAGAGGGGAAAATTAATGTCCACTGATATTCTTATTTTGTTATCTCTTTCCATCTGTATCTCATTTAGTTTTTTCTTTAAAAATGTGGGTCTATAACATTTGGTGCATACAGGTCCAATATTGATAATGCTTCATCATCCATAGTACCCCACCCCAACATAAAAGTTACCTTGTTTATCTCTTCCAGTTATATCTCTTTTGGCCCCAACTCTGTCAGAGATCATGACTGCTATTCCCTTTTCTGGATGAGCTGAGGCATAATTTATTCTGCCCCAGCAACTCACCTTCATTCTATGTGTGTCTCTCATTTTCAGTGTGTTTCTTGTAAACACTACATTGTCAAGTCCTGGTTTTTTATCCTTCTGCTATCCATTTCATTCACATGTGTGAATTCATTCCATTACACTCAATGTCATAGTTACTAGTTTTGCATGTCCATCCACTCTGTTTCTCCTCACTATCCCTTTCCTCCTTCCTTTCTGCTGCTTCCCTCTTCAGATGTCCAATTTTCTTTTACCAATAACTCTCCTATTCCTATCCTTTCCCCCAAATCCTCCCTTATCCTCTCCCTTTGCCCTCCTAGTTCTAAATTGGCCCACCTTATTCCTTGCCCTTTATCTTTTATTTCTTATTCTATCTACCTTTCCACAGATTCCTTTTGTACCCTCCAACTGTGCCCTTCTACTTGATTACCTTATTCTCTCACCTTACTCCTCCCACCTCTTTATATGCACTCCCCTCTAAATGTCCCTCCCTTCCTTCCCTTGTCTTATCCCCTTGTCTTCTCTTTCCTGTCCCTCCCTCATCCCATGCCCCTTCCCTTTTGTACATTAAGAACATTTTTACCCTTCTAATTGTGTATGTTCTCTTTTTATCCAAGGTCAAATGAGAGTTGGGTTCTAATAATCACAGCCCTCGATCTCCTTGTCCCCTTCTCTGTGGCAGTTCCTTCACTCATTCCTTCTCCATCATTTTGGCTCATTCCATTCCATTGATCTTGAGTCTTCTTTCCTTGCCCCTTCAAAATACCTAGACATAGATAGATACCATTCTCAGGAGCCATAGATGACATTTTCCCAAACTAGAATCAAATGATTTGACCTTTGAGTTTCTTATAATTAACCTTTTATTGCCTTTGTGTATTTCTTATAGGTCAGATTTTCTGCTGAGTTCTGGGTTTTTCTCTAGGAATAGTTGAAACTCTTTTAGCTCATTAAATATCCACTTTTTTCTTTTATAATTATGCTCATATTTGTTGGAAATGTTATTCTTGGTTGTAAGCCCAGTTCTTTTCCTCTGTGAAATGCTGTGTTCCACATCCTGTCTTCTTTTAAGGTTGTGGCTGCTAAGTATTGTGTTATTCTGATTGTAACTTCACAATATTTAAATTGTTTTTTCCTTGTAGCTTATAATATTTTCTCCTTAACCTGGGGTACAAAACTTAGCAGTGATTCTGAATAATTATTTTCTTCTATAAATTTCTCTATCTCTTTTTCCATTTGAGTGATCTTCCTTTCATAATTTTCTTGCATTGCTCTTATTTTTTCTTCTAATGTTTCCTCCATTTCTCATTTGGCTTTTGAGGTCTTTTTAAAGTCCTTCCAAAAGCTCTTTTTGAGTGTGTGGACATTTATTATATTTCTTTGATTTTTTTGAAGTAGGTGTTTTTATTTCACTGTCCTTTCAATTTGAGCTGTGATCTTCTCTGTTCCCATGGTAGCTGTCAATAAGTTGGTTTCTTTCTCCTTTGCTTGATCATTTTCATTTATTTTTAAAATTTTAACAGTCAGCCAATAGACTTAATTATTGTTATTGTTTTTTTCTGGGGTCCAAGAGTTCCTATTTTGTTGATGTATGTTATCTCAGGTTTCGGGGTTATTTTTTGTGTTTTTTTCCCCCAGGACCTATTTAGTTATTGTTTTTTTTTTTTTAATAGTCCAGAGTTGGATGTATTCCCCATCCCCCACTCAAGCTCCCACCAGGGATTGATCTCAGGTTCTCCAATGAGAACAGTTAGTCTGCCTCCCCTTGTGGCAACAACCAGGGACTGCACTCTCCTGGGAGAGACAGCAGCTGGGGCCCCAGTTTCTCAACAAACACCCTCACTTGGCTGGTTCTCCTTCCTCACTCCTCCTCTCCCAGCCCAAAGACCCTAGTCCTGTGTTGGCAAACCTGTGGGGCATGATGGAAGGGGCTGCTCCCCTCCTCCTCCATGCGCCTGAGGCATTTCTCACACGACCCCCCCCTCGGCAAGGCTGGGGGGCTCACATGTGGTGTGAGGGTTGTAGCTTGGGCCCTCGCCATCACTGATAGAGGGCGTGGAGGCAAATGGGGCAAGAGCAGGCTCAGCAAAGCGGCCCTCTCGCTCTGTCTCAGTGGTGCTGCTTGAGCTAAGCAGAGACGTGGTCCAAGCTGTGTGTGGGATGCTCTGGAGACAGGAGACCCTGGATGCTGGGGGAATAATGAGGAGGTTGTCATGGCAGTCTAGGCAAGAGGTGACCTGTTAGAGATGCCTGCACAGAAAGATGCTCCGAAAATGCACAGAAAATTAAATGGGATTTTTCTCTTTTGTTTCAAAATGTCTAGTTCCTGCCTCCACCATGACTATCTCTGCCACTCTTGGTACCGACAGTGACCGCTACGTTTCTGCCATAATCTACTTTGGTAGACGGTGAATGTAAAATCAAACTTCTTGAAATGGTAGGATGGTGCGGCTGGGTGCTTGGGCCTCCCTTGGATGACCGAGGCTTAGGTCACACATCCTGGAGGGAACTGACCGTGCAGTGATCCCCACCACTCCCCCCATCCTGAAGTCCGGTGCCACACATGGAGTCCCGAATAAACCACGATTTTAGGGCAGAACCATGCCAGCTGTCTCACTCAGGGATCCCCCCAGCACGCGAGGATGGAGCTGCTGGTGCTGTTACTCGCCCCCTGTACCCCTGGTTCTTGTTACATACACCGTCTGGCTAACGCTGCCCACTGCGGCTTCAGTGAGTTTGGAGAGCGTCCACTGCCCAGCATTCCGAAGCTAATCTCACAGACTAATTTGATTTGAGATCCTTGTTTTAAGTCACGCAGAAATGGCTTATCCCTTTCAATGATCCCTCTGCCGGCGTTACCCGCAGCCACGGAGATAGGTGCTGGGCAGGATCCTCTCCAAATTCAGTTTCTTTTTTCCTCCAGAAAGCTGTGACATCTGCTACCTGTCTGGGCAGTGTCTCCCTCCCAGCTCAGTGACGTGGAGCCTCCAAAGGGCATCCGATCGTCCAGACCACAGGCCATCGGGGTTTGTCATTGGCCATCCGGACTTGGGGCAGGCCGGGGGAGCTCATCCTCTCCTGCTTCGTTGTCCTCCCAAACCTCGTTTGTCATGATTTCAGGAGCCCTCGGCTGCCACCAGTTTTTCTGAGTTCTGTTTCGAATACAAAATAACGATGCAGTTAGAGTCGTTTTGTTTCTCAGGGCTAGGCTTGATTCAAGTAAGGGCCTGCGATGAAGGCAGGCAAACACAGCCAGGTGTGGGCCGATGTGCGGCTGCCCAGGGGCCGTCCGGCCCCTCAGACTCACACATCCCGGACCTCAGCAGGGCAGGCTAAGCGCGCTGGGCCTCCTGCAGGCTCCTTTAGGTTACTGGTACCAGGGCCCAAGCCTGTGTTGGAGTTGTCTGACTGGTGGCCCATGTTGTGGTCTGGACCCTTCTGGAGAGCTTCCTCCAATGCTTAATGCCCATTTAAGGCAACAAGATGATGAGGCGGGGTGGGCCTCCCGTGGTCTGCCTGTGCAACTTCTCCCCGTCAGCTACATACAGCACCTCCAGAGTCTTCCTATTACCTGGCTGGCCAGAGACTTCTAGTTAGCTGTGAGTCGCTGAGGGAAATGTTAAGTGAATTTCATTTGAAATAACAACCAATTCAGATAGATTAAGTGAATTCTATGAAATATCTAAAGAACAAATAAAGTCAGGGCTACATAAATTAATTTTTTTAAAGAAAAAGGTGATGGTCTAACCAATTTTTGTGATCTTGTTTCCTAACCTAGGAGAATAAGGCAAATAAAAGGAATTATAGAATATTAATGATAAATTAAATAAAACCCCAGTAAGAATTTGGAGTAATTCATAATAGTCATTCATTTCAAGTTGGATTCATACCAGTGAATCAAAGATGTATGAAATATTGGGAAAATAAATATAATCATTAATATTTCATTACTATATTGGAGATCATTCTCTGCCATCACCAGTCTTACTTTCCTTGGAGCATTAAGAGGTTAATTGGTTGTTACTTCAAATGAAATTCAATTAACATTTTCATTCAGTTTTTAGGTTAGCTTATTTAGATTGTTAAGATGTTTCAGAGGCAGCCATTTTAAAAAATGATGACTTCCTTACATCAAGGAATGCACTTTGCCATGCAGCCCCTTACTAAGTAATACTACTAATAAAATTATTCATGAAAAATAATGCTATTTTTATCAATCAATTAACAAATGTGTCCTTGTGCCAGGCACTGTGTTGGATATCAGTTTTACAAATACAGTGTAATGGGGAAACTCAAGAACCTTGACCACTTAAAACAGAAGTAATTAGGAATCTCTATACTCATTAGTGGTATTAATTGTTCTACTGGGAATAAATCAAGAAAATGATAAAAAGAAAAAAGGGAATGAGCACTGGTAAACAGGTAATTGAAATATTTTAAAATACCACAATTTGCTTAGAAAATCTGAAAGAATCATAAATATCAAAATAACATTGTTAGTAGGATATTTAATGAACTAAAAAAAATACCAACATGTCTATATATCACCAAATAAAATTAGAAAACAAGAGCAGAATGAGAAATACCAGTTAAAATAAATGGCATAATATATCAAGTGTCTGAGAAGATGCAATCTGAAACAGTCTTTCGGCAATAAAGGATGAATTAAATAACTGGAGAAATATTCAATATTCATGTTTAGATCAAGGTAATATATCTTTCAATAATTTTCAAATACATTTATAAATGTAATGCTTTGCTAATAAAGTGTCAATGACATATTTAATGGACTTCAAAAACATAATTCCTATATTCGTGTAGAAAACCAAAGATCAAGGATATGATGGAAATTTATGAAAAAAATCCTAAATCTCAATTATACAATTAAATAATAAACAGTAATTATAAATTCTAGCTGACATTGAGTAAAATCTAGAAAAACAGATTGCTTGTATGAATCAGATGAGACAGAACCAGGGGTGTGTGTGTGTGTATATATATATATACATACATATATATATGTATATATATACATACATATATGTGTGTGTGTATCTGTATGTCTAGTATTTAATAAACAAGATTACAAAAAACTGGAAAGTATTCACTACTAATCAATGATTATTGAGAAAACTACTGTTTTGATCCAAAAAGTGGGAATACATCAGTATCTCATACCATATGATATAATAAATTTCAAATGCTTCAGCAGCATATGTTAAATATGTATATGTACATGTATATAAATTGTATATATTAATTGTAAAATTAGAAGACAAGGAACTGTTATTTTTTATGACAAAAAAGTAATATATTCTTAATTATGACTCGGAGACCATTTTAATAGCTAAATATATAAATAGTAAAGTGGTTTTTAACTATAAAAATCAGTGTAGATAGATTAAGACAAAATTTAAAAATCAATCTACAATTATTTATTAAGTGCCTGTGGAACTAAAGGTTTGGCTGCTCAAAGAGGAAGGTAGCCCTCTAAAGTTAGAGGCAAAGTAAGTAGAAAGCTCCCCTTCTGATCAATATTTTGCTCTTAGACTCACATACTTAGGGCCTGGGCCTGGTGTCAGGGAGCCCAGAGTTTTGGAAGACTGCTTGTCTTAGGTACTGGAAATTTTTAGGGTACAAATGCAATAATGCAGAATAAAATAATTATGAATGAGGTGCACAACCAAGCAATTATTACCTGATTTAACTGGGATGGAAAGATCTACCTCAACTAAACCAGCTAGTTCTTCTGGATTATGTGGTAGGAGGGGATGTGGAATATATGAAACATGGACTCATAGAAAAAATTTTCGTATTAGGATATCATATGTACATGTGTGATGAGCTTAGCTCGAAGCTGAAATAGTCAGGATGAGCAGTTGGTCTTGACTGAATGAGTTTAATTTGGTCCCCTCCGCAGCTGAAATTGCAAGTTCAGGGAGAGAAGACCTTCGTACAGTCTCAGAATCCTTGGATTGCCTGGGCTGGGCTGGACCCAGCTAGACTTAGGCTCCTGTGAGTGTCTCAGGATATGCCCGACTCTGAGTGCCCAGACAAGGGCAGAGCCTGGAATGGGACGTGACCTGGGGATGAAGCTTTGGGCGCTCTGTCTTCTGGTCCTCATTTTTCTGATCGCCCCAGCAGAGCCCTCAGAGTCCCCCGGGGGCTGCCTAAGCTCAGAAGGGGGTCTCTGGACTCACAGCGCACTGGCCTGGAAAAGGGCAGAGGAATGGAGCATCTCTCCCACTGCAGAGGGACGTGTCCATCAATGTCATGATCTTGCTCTGAGTACTTCACCTCCAAATGCCACGGAACTGAACCAAGTATACAGTGGATAATAATAATAATGGGATACTGATGATGTTTGCAAAGGATGAGTTATTGTGTTTAATCCTCACAAGAACCCTAAGAGTTATGTGAATAATCATTCCCATTTTATAAGTGAGGATATTGAGCCCAAGTGAGATAAGGTGACTTGCCCAAGATCTCATATCCAGTAAAGATCTGAGAAAGGGTTTTGAATCGAGGTCTTCTTAATTCCAAGTCCAATGGTTTCTTCAATCCTTCCATCTCAAATGGACATGTCCGTCACAATTTTTGAAACTTTGAAAATACTAAATTTGAATGTACACTTTTTTCTTTTCCATTTATTTTGGTGAGTGAGGAAAGACTAGAAATTGAGGGTATAATCTGCAAGGGGATAGACTTCAGCTCAATGTAAAGAGCTGTTTAGAGGCAGTTTGCCAAACTGGACCCTGATCTATGCTGATTATGTGACTAGGAGAAAGTCACTAATATTCACAATGTTCTAGACCAGTGTTCTCCAAGCTAGTTTGACGACGCATCCTTACGAGTTAGGAAAAAAATGCTTTTTATTTATATGCATGTACTACTATATAAATGGACATTTAAAAGGTGAAATAAAATATTTGAAAATGTTTTATCTATTAACGGTACAAATATTTTTGTTTCCTCTGAAATGTTAATATTTTAAAACTTTAAATATTGATATTAATGATACATTCTCTGTGTTCTGATAAGTTAACAGCTTCAGATATCTTCTTTTTGCTTCTGAGAATATCTAATAGGTTCTGGATCAGCTTCTCAAAAATCCCAGGTGCCTTAACTAAATCCTTAATGACTCCCATAATCTCACTATTTCTTCAAATTGTTTTTTAATGATCCTAACCATAAATTTAGACTATAATAAACAAGTTTAAAACACCTCTTTTAAAAAAGGACATATTGACAGTTGTCATCACAGTACACTTTTGGGCTCACTCATCATATTGTGAAGGATGATGTCTTCTATTATATAACATTGCTAGAGGTGGCATAGTTTCTGATTAGACTGAAACATTTAATTTTGTACTTTTTGATGTTTATGTAGATGTTTAAACTGCCATAAACAAGAGTAAAAAGAAAAAAAACAGTGAAAATAATGTCGTATTTGTATTAAAAACTGAAATGTAAGTTGCATTTGATTTCATATCTTTAACTTATACTTTTATGCATTTTGTATATTTAATATTAATATTTTATGCATTTTAATTTTAATTTTGAGAATGGTTATTTTTCTGAGGCTTCATAAAACAAGGCACTATAAGAAGTAAAACATTATCAACATTCCAGTCCATTGTTTATTTTTACTGCCAATTCAAGTAATTTTAATAAATAGCAATTTAAACTTTAGTACAAGATGCAACAAACATCTATTTCATAAAAATGAATATCATTATTGGGGCCTTCTAGGAAGGGCCTTTTTCACATTAAATGTGCCTAAATAATTCTAATCTATGCCAAGGATTTTATGGACTGTTTTTAATTCTTTGATAGATGCTATTGCAAAAAGGGAAACATTTTCAATTTTGCTTAGAATGTCTATTATTGTGGAGCAATAGTGGGCTATTTAATGTATGCTATCTTCCATATCAGCTATTAAAACATCTTGAAAATATTTTCTGAAAACGAAGGTAGGGGATATATTGGTGGCATGTTGAAGGACTGCAGGTAACGTAGGAGTTAGGTGCCATCTTGGTGTAAACTTTTTCTTTAATATCTGATGAATAGCTATGAGGATGAGTGAGAGAATTCATTCCTTAACCATCAGAAATTTCACACAGAGTAAATTACAATAATAACCCAAATTTAGGCAGTCATTTTGGCTTTATACAGTTCAGTGTTTTAGGTACTTATGAAAAGGTGAATGTCGTAGGCTAAATATTCTAAATGTTCACTGACTTCCAAATTTCCCTAAATTTTCACAACATATTTCACACAGACCCATGATGGTAGACTTCATCTTCAAATCAAATTGTTTGTAAAGACAGACTTTGCAAACCCCAGATAGAGGATCCATTGATCAGAGAGCCATTGCCCTGTGTTTCACGTCTAGTCTGAGCAGGATAGAGACAGGAGGAGGAAGAGAAGAAGAAATTGACAACAATAAAAAGATTTAAAATTCACGTATTAATGGAATGCAAATTAAAACAGCTCTGGGGGCGCAGCTAAGTTGCTCAGGCTTGAAGTCAGGATCAAATCTGGCCTCCAACATGTCCTAGTTGTGTGACCCTGGGCAAGTCACTTCACCCCACTTCCTAGGCCTTGCCCATCTGTCTTAGAGTTGTTAATAGGACAGAGGGTAAAGGTTTAAAAAAACCCCAGCTCTGAAGTTCTAACTGACAGTATCACATGGGCAAAGGAAAGAAAAGGCAGTAAAATCATTGGCTCTTATTGTTAAGGGGGAAAACGTGCTATTATGCTGTCGTTGGTGAAATTTCGCTATTGGCAAGCTTAAGTGTGCATACCATTTGACCCAGTGGTCCCATTTATGGAGACTATATGCCATGGAATTTATTGACTTGTGGTTATTGAAAGAAAGGCTCATGTGTGTAAAAATATTCCTAGCAGTACCAATTCTGATAGTAAAAAACTAGGGGGCTGGTGGGTGCACCCAGATATATATCAATTGTGGAACAGCTGAACAAATTATAGACTATTAAAATAATGAGACATTAATAGGCAGCAAGGAATAGTGGAAAGAATATTAGGTTCAGGGTCAGGAGACGTGGGATTCATTTCAGGCTCCATCACTTCCCAGCTATGTGATCCTGGGCAATTTGCTTAACATTTCTTGGGCCTCAGTTCCCTCTTTAAATTACAAAAAGAAATGATTGGACTGAATGACTCTGAAGGGTTGCTCTCTATCTATGAATCCTGCATCATAAGAAATAGAAAAGATGAAAAGAACACATAGAAAGGCTGTTAGATATTTGAATAAATTCGGAGTAAAGAATAAAGGATTAAAAGACCAATGCCTATACACTATGCGCAGTTAAAAACATTAATAAGAGGGGGCAGCTGGGTGGCTCAGGAGACTGAGAGTCAGGCTTAGAGAGGGGTGATGCTGGGTTCAAATCTGGCCTCAGACACTTCCTCGCTGTGTGATCCTGGACAGGTCACTTAACCCCTATTGCTTGGTCCTCACCACTCTTCTGTCTTAGAACCAATATATAATGTTGATTCTAAAACAGAACGTTAAGGGTTGAAAAAAATAAAACAACAGCAACACAGTAAACAGTAGATAACAAAAAACTCTCTCTCTCTCTAGATGTATATTTATAGACAATAAAGTAAAACTCCACAGTGAACACAAGGAAAATGTAGACGCTGCTACATTAAAATTGTATCTTGGTATGTCATTCCATTTTGATTATGCCATGAGTCAAGATTCCAGGACCACAAACAAACACGGAAGAGAAATAGACAATCGTCATGTCAAATAACTGCCCGCGTTCATGGGATTCTGTTAGGTGGGAGCGAAAAGCACTTGGAGTTGGGCATGTTTGTCCATGTCTTATGGCTATAGCTACGGCTGCAGCCAGTCAGACTCCTCACTCCCTATGAGGGAAACAGTTTTGTGTCGACAGACCCCAAATTATTCTCATTTGTAATTCCGTCTATGAAGTACTTCCTTCCTCCCTGCATTTCACAACCCTGACTTAGCAGATGGCCTTCCAGCATCTGACTTTCTAGAAAATCCATCAATGTGAAATTAACCTGGACAAGCTTCTCCCTGAACTTATTCTGATAAAAAAAATTGTAAATATTAAAGAAATCGTCCCATTCTTCTTTAACTTATTCCCGTCCCTTCCCTCACTCTGTGACTTACTGGTCTACTTGCTCACGTCACTCTCCATCTTCCATTTCTGTGTTTTTGCACTGCCTGGCATCTCCTCACAACTCACCTCTACCTCTTAGAATCCCTGGTTTATTCAAGACTCGATTCCAGCACCACCTTCTCCATGAAGCCTCACCCGATTTCCTTCTCTACCCCGGCTGCCAGTACCTCCCTCTCAAAAAAGTCAAACAAGCTTGTATTTATTCTGCATATATTCCTAGATGGCTCTTCTATTCTAAAGTAAGAGGGAGGACAGGGATTATTTTGGTCTTTGTCTTTGTAACTGCAGCACAGTTCCAGGCACATACAGTAGTAGGACTTTAACTGATTCTTTTAATAAATTGATATATATTTAATACCTCTACACCTTGACATGATGCCCTTCCCCAAGAACTTGTGCTCTCCTGGCATAACCTTTAAGAACTGAGCATCTCCTCCATGCCACAATGGTGTATTATAATATGTCTTTATCTTAAGAATGCCATTTAAAAATAGATAACTGATCCTTCCATAGGTTGTGATATATTAAAGTTATGGGTTACTACTGTATTTTAGAAGATAAGAAAATAGATGATTTTAAAAAGAATTGGAAGGACTTATGTGAACCAATTCAAAGTAAAGGGAGACCTAGAAAAACAAAATATATGATAACATTAATATTATTAAAATGAATGAGTCTAAGGACTCTTAGAAACTGATGAAGAATGAAATGGGCAGAACCAGAAGAACATTTTATACATTAATAATGGAAAAACCAACAAATTTAAATGTTCTTAGATTTTTGATTGGTTCAATGATGATTTATGATTCCAGAAGACCAAAGATGGAATATGCTCTCCATTACAGATGGAGAGATGACAGATTTTGGGTGCAGAATGA
This sequence comes from Gracilinanus agilis, assembly GCF_016433145.1. Classification (NCBI taxonomy): domain Eukaryota; kingdom Metazoa; phylum Chordata; class Mammalia; order Didelphimorphia; family Didelphidae; genus Gracilinanus; species Gracilinanus agilis. Next base: position 251,796,439 of record NC_058134.1, read on the forward strand.
CTCTGTGTGTGTGTGTGTGTGTGTGTGTGTGTGTGTGTGTGTGTGTGTGTGTATTTGTGTCTAGGTTTTCTTGACTCCAAGTCCGGTGTCTTCTCACTAACTATGTTGACTCACTGCAATCTGGTCTAGCCCTGTTCCAATATATTCAAAAAGTCATTTTCTAGCCTTTGGCTAATTATTACTATGTGTAAATATACAACTTCCTAAGGCAGTCCGTGTCATAGTTAGATAGATTTAATTTGGGGGTATTTTTCTTTATAATGACATGAAATCTTCTCTGCCATCTTCTCATTGCATCTATTTCTATGCACTGGATCCAAGCAGAACAAATTAATTTCTCTCCTCACATGACTGTCCTTCACCCAGGTGGCACAGTGTGTAATAAGAATGACAGTTAACATTTACATAAATGCCCACTGTATGCCAGGCACTGTGCTAAGCACTTTATAAACATGATCTCACTTGATCCTCACAACAACCTTGCCATTTAGGTGCTATTATTATCCCCATTTTATATTTGAGGGAGCAGAAGCAAATAGAGGTTGACATATATCTTCAAACTGATGATCTTTATAGACTACTATTACGTTGCCTTCTAGATCTTTTTTTTTCAGCTTTGCTAGGTCATATACTAAATGTATATTTATTAACATATATTTTATTATTTAGAATATATTCTAAAATATGAGTCTTAAAACTGAACATAATACATAATACATCCAGAGATTTGATGTGATCATTGTAGAGTAGAATAGTTTTATCATTTCTTTGTCCTGGACATCATGTTTCTTAAATAGCCTTAGGTCATTTTTTTCTGCTGTATCCCACTTGACTTATCTTTATCCACTACCTCATCCTATCTCTGTACACTTCTCCAATGATAAGAAAAATAAATTTTCACTTGGAAGTATTTCAATGCATCAGAAACAGCAGTTGATAGTTACAAAAAGATGCTTTTAGGTTTTCAGTATATCACCACATTAATAATCAAAAGTATAAAGGAATATTAAACAGGGAAACACAAAATGTATAATTTTTATGGGAACTCCAGAACAGACTCAAGAAAAAAGTTGTTCCAAAGTGCAGTTTTTTGTGTGTATCTTTCTAGATAGGATTATTTCATGAAGGTATTATTATATAAGATTAATGAGATTTTAGGATTTCGATATTTAATTACTAAAAACTGAATTCAACTAGATAAATAAAATCATTGGCACCCAAATCAGTGTATTTGGGACACATTAGGAAAGAAATTGTGTACTTTAGTTCCTTTAAACAATGGAAAATAAAAAAGACATTTAATATATTTCAAAGTGGTAGCTTATAGAGTGAGTATGTGTCAAGATACAAATCAAAATCCACTGTATCCCTGGGAGTGTTGAATAAACATAATGAGTGAGTGCTAAGGTTATTTTTTTCTTAATAACCTTCCATTTCCTATTTGAGGAAATGAAAAAGGAAAAGTTTCTACCCCAAGGAAAAGGTATAGATTTAAAAAGAACTGTGTATAGTTAGAAATATCTTGAACCCCCAAAACTACATTACCCCAAATTCCTTTCTGTATTTCCTAGAATGCTTTTACCTTTGTCCACCTTTGCACGGTCATGTTTGTATAAGTTATGAAGTTCTGCCTCTCTCTTGCTCTTTTTCTCTCATGAGTGGGCTGGGTTAGATAGTTGTCTTACTTTAGTTATTAATAAAAACTTTAAAAAGTTGATGCTAAGTTATTGGACATTAATTTTAATCTCTGCAACTGGTCTGGTGTTGAGTTGGATGGGGAGAAAGGGAGAAGAAGAATGAGATTGACAAGAGGAGGGGTCCATGGGAAGATGAGATGATATTTAATAAGAGTGCTAATTGCGTACTAGGAAGAGGGAAATACAGAATTGTAAGACTTTATAGACTTGCTAGACTCATTTGAAAAACGGGTTACTAATGTGACTGGTGGACCATGAACCATGAAGAACAATAGAAAGTTGGAATCAACAACTTTAGCAAAGTTGCAGGATACAAAATAAATGCACATAAATCATCAGCATTTCTATATATTTCCAACACAATACAGCAGGAAGAGTTAGAAAGAGAAATTCCATTTAAAATCACCCTAGACAATATAAAATACTTAGGAATCTATCTGCCAAGACAAACACAGGAATTATATGAACACAACTACGAAAACCTTTCCACACAATTAAAACTAGATCTAAACAATTGGAAAAACATTGAGTGATCATAGGTAGGACAAGCTAACATAATAAAAATGACCATCCTACCCAAATTAATTTACCTATTTAGTGCTATACCTATCAAACTACCAAATAACTTTTTTACCGAATTGGAAAAAACTATAACAAAGTTCATTTGGAAGAACAAAAGATCAAGAATATCAAGGGAAATAATGAAAAAAAATATGAAGGAAGGTGGCCTAGCAGTACCAGATCTTAAACTGTACTATAACGCAGTAGTCATCAAAACAATATGGTACTGGCAAAGAGACAGAAGGGAGGATCAGTGGAATAAACTAGGGGGTAAGAGATCTCAGTAAGACAGTCATTGATAAACCCAACAAACCCAGCTTTTGGAACAAAACCCCATTATTTGACAAAAACTGCAGGGAAACTTGGAAAACAATATGGGAGAGATTGGACCTAGATCAACATCTCACACCCTATACCAAGATAAACTCAGAATAGGTGAATGACTTGAATATAAAGAAGGAAACTAGAAGTAAATTAGGTGAGCACAGAATACTATGCTTGTCAGATCTATGGGAAAGGAAAGATTTTAAAACCAAGCAAGAGTTAGAAAAAAATCACAAAATGTAAAATAAATAATTTTGACTACATTAAACTAAAAAGTTTTTGTATAGACAAAACCAATGTTACCAAAATTAGAAGGGAAGCAACAAATTAGGAAAAAATCTTTATAACAAAAAACTCAAAGGTCTAATTACTCAAATATACAAGGAGCTAAATAAAAAATTTTTTGTACAAAAAATCAAGCCATCACCCAATCGATAAATGGGCAAAGAACATGAATAGGCAATTTTCAGATAAAGAAATCAAAACTATCAATAAGCACAAGAGAAAGTGTTCTAAATCTTGAATAATTAACGAAATGCAAATTAAAACACCTCTGAGGTATCACCTCACACCTAGCAGATTGGCTAAAATGACAACAGGGGAGAGTAATGAATGTTGGAGGGGATTTGGCAAAATTGGGACATTAATGCATTGCTAGTGGAGTTGTGAACTGACCCAACCATTCTGGATGGTAATTTGGATCTATGCTCATAGAGTGCTAAAAGACTGCCTGCCCTTTGATCCAGCCATAACACTGCTTGGATTATACTCCAAAGCGATCATAAGGAAAAAGACTTGTACAAAAATATTTATAGCTGCGCTCCTTGTGGTGGCAAAAAATTGGAAAATGAGAGAATGTCCTTCGATTGGGGAATGGCTGAAGAAATTGTGGTATCTGTTGGTGATGGAATACTATTGTGCTCAAAGGAATGATGAACTGGAGGAATTCCATGTGAAATGGAACAACCTCCAGGAATTGATGCAAAGTGAAAGGAGCAGAACCAGGAGAACATTGTACACAGAGTCTGATACACTGGTAAAATTGAATGTAATGGACTTCTCTACTAGCAGCAATGCAATGATCCAGGACAATTCTGAGGGACTTATGAGAAAGAAAACTAGCTACATTCAGAGGAAGAACTGTGGGAGGAGAAACACAGAAGAGAAAGAACTGCTTGAACACATGGGCCGATGGGGATATTATTGGGCATGTAGACACTAAATGATAACTCTAGTCCAACTATCAATAATATGGAATTAGGTCTTGATCAATGATACATATAAAATCCAGTGGAATTGTGCATCGGCTAAGGGTGGGGCGTTAGGGAGGCTTGGGGGAGAGGGAAAGAACATGAAATATGTAACTATGGGGAAATATTCAGAATAAAAATTAAAAAAAATAGAAAGTTGGAGAGGAGTCCTGGGCATCAATTTTATGTGCAGACAGATTGGCCAGCGATGAGTTCAGACTTAGATTGGAAGTGATTCTAGGCATTTGCAAATAGGTTTGGAAAGAATAGTTGCTCACTTAAATATTTATATTCAGATTTCTTTTTCTTTTTGATTATCTACCACCTGGGCTGAACCTCACAAAGAAGTCTGGGTTCACAGGCATTAGGCATTAAAGTGGGTAAATAAACACAGAAGGGGCTTTAGGGGGGAAAGGGATGAAGGAGGAATGAAGGGTGAAGAAGGATAACCACTTTAGTCAAATACAAGTGGGCTGTGACAGTTTGAGTGAGTGGTAGTTGGGATCCAACTGACTCTCAGACTACATCAACCAGGAATACCTACTTACTATGGAAAAGAAACAACAGGAAGTTATAAACCACTATTTAATAATGAATTTAAAGGGTAAGAGCTGTAGGGAGAGGTCGCCCTAACCTAGGTATCTAAGGACAAAACTCAGGTACTGGGAGCTGGGTCAGGACCTACACTATACTAACCCAGGCTGCCTAGATTAGCCTAATAGGCTGGAAGGTGAATGGATGTCTCACAACTTGAGTTCACTTCTGTTCCAGTGATGATCCAGCATAGGTCCTCAGCAAAATTAATCCAAAGGAAGAATGAAGGCAGTGAGCTAATCCAGGCTGGAAGTCCACCTTTCAGAGCTATGATCAATGCTCACACCTGCATTTCCTGGCAGAACAGATGACTCCTTGATAGATAAAATCCCCTCTCCTGGGCTCTCCACTAGAGACAGTTAACAGCATCACACTGTTGCCTCCATAACAGAGTCCTCAGGAATGGACTTCCTTCCTTGCCACTATTCCATCATTGGAACCTTTAGGTCTTATCTGACAGCCTGGGTGCTAATTTCACTAAATGTCTAAACTCTTAATTTTTCCTCCTAACAGCAACTAATACCAAATCTAATTTGGGGGTCAAGTTTTCTATAATTTCTTAATACTGTACTCTGGAAAAATGTCTAAAATAAAGTTTAGATATAGCTCATTTCTAGGTTATCTCCAAATGTGAATAGAAGGTAATCAATTTATAATAGTATTAAGGTATGGGATGGTTGTTTATTTCCTGTCATAAAACTCAACAAAACAAAGAGGACTCTAAAGTGCACTTGAATAAATTTAGGAAATATAAAATACTAAAATAGTCCATTAACTCCCTCTAGAAGGCTACTGCACAGAGACTTTATATTCATTCACCTTATTTAAATTTTTTATTTGATCATCTAATCATATAATCCATATAAAATGTAGCTATTCTCTATGTGTAGGACATTCACCATCCCCACTGACACTTCTTGGACCCTCTAAATTTCTCCAAGGTTTGGTGTTCATATCAATTTCTTCAAGAAGCCTTTCTAAAATTTCCCAATTGTTAATGACCCTTCTCTTTGTCCAAATCACTTTATATTAATGTTTTACATATTTTATATTAACTCATTTCTTGACATTTTGTATCCTCCAAGTAGAATGTAAGCTCCTTGACAACAGAGACTCTTTCATTTTATTATTTATGTTTCCAGCACTAAACAGAAAGCCTGCTACATATTAGGCAGTTAAATGCTTATTGAATAATTAATTTCTTGTACATCGGGGTGTGTATAAGTAAACAAGTAGAATACTTTCCAATTATTATTGCCCTTTATAACAAAAGGCAATTGTAATGACTCCTTTTGTGACTTGATTTGATGCTCAAAATATAAAATAAATGATTCATAAAATCTTGAGAGTTGGAAAGAACCTTAGAAGTTATCTTATTAGGCCACTGCCTTTTTTAAGAATATGAGTTCCTTAACATTAGGGATCAGCTCATTCTTTAGGTTTCTATTTCTAACAACTAGTCCAGTGCCTGATACATAATAAGCACATAATTAACAATTATAAATAAAGGAATAGATTTAGAATTGGAAGAGACATCAGAAACCATTTTATCCATAAGTGTCAAAAATGCAGCTAATGGGCTGCATGTATCCCAGACTATACCTGATTGTGGCCTGAACCAAATTAAAATGTCAGTCCTACATGATTTGACACATTATGTATTGATGTAACACGGGTGGTTTTCTAAGTCAATAGGTAGCCTGCAAGGAAGGATCTCTCTCTCTCTCTCTCTCTCTCTCTCTCTCTCTCTCTCATCTAATCTTTTCCTTCATGGTCACCCATTTCAATATGAGCTTGCTAACATTGATCTAATCCAACTTCTGATTTTTCAGAAAACAGAAATTACATAATTTACAGGTCACCCAGATATAAGAGTCAGAAGCAAGATTTGAACACAGGTTTATTTGATTCCACCACTCTATCTTTATTGATTGATTGACCTCCCATCCCTTGAAAAAAATCTCCTCTGTATGTGAGATTTACTTATCAGCCCTTTACTCAAATACTTCCAATGACAGAATTCTTGCTATCTCAGAAGACAGTCTGCTGGGCTTTGGGACAACTCTGTCTTCTTTATGTTGAACCGAGATATACCTATATGTATCTTCTACTCATTGGCCCTAAAGCTATTCGCTCTCCAGAGCTATAAGAAATGTTTCATTTTTCTTATATGTGACAGCCTTTAAAAAATTTTATGACAACTACATACCTTTTATATCTTTCTTTAGTCTTCATAAATCCAGTATAAAGGTCTTCCCCTCTTCCAAATAAGCCTCACAAGACATGATTTCAAGACAGCTCCCCATGCTTCCCACTCCACTCTGAATATTTTTTAGTGTTCAGAGTAAGGCAGGTAGGTAGAGCAGTAGATAGAGTGATGGTCCTGGTGTTAGGAAGACTTGAGTTTAAATCTGGACTCTGACATTTACTAGCTCTGTGATTCTGGAGAAGTCACTTAACCACTATCTGCCTCAGTTTTCTCACTAGTCAAGGGGAAAAATAATGGCATCAAATTCACAGGGTTGTTGAGAGGATCAAATGAGATATTTGTAGAGCACTAATCGCAGTGCCTGGTATATAGTAGTCATTTGTTTTTTGTATTTAGATGTTTTCAACATCTTTGGTAACATACTCAAAACCAAATACAGTACTCCAGAGAAGAGTAGAGCAGAATATAGCTATATCTTGTTCTGGACACTGTGGAAGTAGGGAAATTGTGTGTTGTTATTGTTTGGCATCTGTATTATGTTTCTTGACTTGCATTGAGTTTGCAGTCAATACACACTAAATCTTTTCTGCAGAAATTTAGGTTAAAGGATATCTATTGCTTGTGCAATTGAATTTTTTCCACTTAAATATAGGACTTTTACCCCTATTAAGTTTCATGTGTCCAGTTTAGGCCAATTATTCTTACTGCCAACATATTTTTGAATCTCACTTCCGTCATTTAAAGAATTACATTTTGTGAAATCCCCATCCTCTAGGGAGGTGATAGAGCAGATGTGTGCAAGTGTTAGCCACACAAATGGGAATGGAGTAATTCTGAGTTCATTCTCTGGAATTAAAGATCAGCAGCTCCACCCATTGTCAGAAAGAGGGGACCACATATTAAGGCCTCTTAACTGTGTCTTTAATGCTTGTGTACACTGTCCAGTTCCTGCCAGCCTCTGGGTAAATTAGAGAGCAGTGCAAGCGAGAGTACAGAAATGGGTAATGGTTATGTCTCTGAGATGCTCACTGCAGATCTTTGCAATGTCTTTTTAGCTCATTTTGACAGTCACCAATTAAAAGCCAATTACCGTGCGTGACCCAAAATACGGCAAATTCTAAGTCTCAATCAGAGAGTGAATCAGATGTCATACTGAGTCAAATCAGATTCAAAAACTAGGCAGGAGATGCAAGAAAGAGAATTGATGTGACCTCCTCTGTGGCTCTGAAAATCATCAGGAAGCCTCAGAGAACCTATGGTAAAGGGGAGTAATGTGCACTGAGGAGATGATGTGTTTGATGCAACTTTTGTCCATAAGAAAGCACTCTTTTTGATGTGGTCCTCGTCTTGTTCTAGTGTATAAACCTCTCCACTTCCTTGAAATCCAATGTCCAATCATCCAAACGGTTCTTCAGAACCAAAGACTAGGATTTTGTGGTTAGGATTGTTGGAAGCCCTCTGCAATTCCAAACTAGCCCCATTCCTCACTGCTTCCTAACAGCTTCATCACAGCCCAACCAAGATTCTCCATGACTCTGAATTTCACTTCTATCCATCCATAATGAATAGATTTTGTAAATATAGTTGAGTCAAAGTTAATTGTTATAATAAATTCTGATTGGACAATGGGTAGATGCTTGGTGATATGGGTGATGCCAGCCAGCAAGCCACAGGCTTCACCCCTTGAGTGATAGATAAGGTGTCCATTCCCTTAAATGCCAATTTCTAGGAAGGTTAGTGGTGAATATATAATAATACATGTCTACATGAATAATATGTTGGCATGCATATTATATAGACATATCTATATGTATATGTATACATGAATATATGTATGCAAAGGCATACATATTTGTATGTGTGTGTAAATATATATACATATATATAATATGTGGTTCAGTCATGTCTTCATGATTCCATGGATCATACTGTCCATGGGGTTTTCCTGGCAAAGATACTGAAGGGGTTTGCTATTTCCTTCTCTAGTAGATTGAAGCTTACAGAGATTTAATGACTTGCCCAGAGTCACACAGTTAGTAAGGGTCCAAACCTGTATTTGAACTCAGGTCTTCCTGACTCCAAGCCTAGTACTCTATCCACTGAGTCATAAAGCTGTCCTATATGTGATATATGTGTATATAGATACATAGAAGGACAATCTTGATCCTTTTGCTTAAGGACTTCCTAGGACTGCAGTGGAAATTGGCTTCCTGGTTTGTTTTTTTTTGCCACTTTTCCTGCCCATAGTTATTATTATTATTTTTTAATTTAACCTTTACCTTCTGCCCTAGAATCAATACTAAATATCAGTTCCAAGGCAGAAGAGCAGGCAGGCCTAGGCAACTGGAGTTAAATGACTTGCATGCAGGAAATATCTGAGGCTAGATTTGAACCCAAGACCTCCCGTGTTCAGGCTGACTGTGCTCCATCCCCTCTGGTAGTTCAAAGGCTGTTATATGGTGAATTTACCTAGCCGGAATTTAATTCAGCCAAGTCGTTATCAAATTGAGCTAATGGTTTGTGATGTATGCAAGGAAAAATCAGGGTTGGAAACCATCATTCCTGTAAAGTTAAGGGAGCCCGTGAACTCCATCATTATACCACGTCTTTGGAGGCAGGAGGGCGGCGCACTCCGCTTGGTGGTAGAGGAGGGGAGTCCGTGGCTATACCGCTTGCTCCATGCGCTCTGCTCGTCCAGTGACTCGAGATTTATCTGGTGAAGCCGGAGGGAAGTTGACTTTGAGGAGCCTCATGGCGGGGGAGGTGAGAAGGCCGGGCGTGCTCCCAGCGATGGGGAGGGAGGGAGCCACGTGGGTCAGAGTCTCCACAATCACTCCGGCGACAATGGCACGCGCTGCCAGTAGGAAGAGGTTGCCAGCCAAGTGCGGCGTTGGAGGAAGAGCTTCTCGTTCTCCTCCCATAAGAAGATTCGGATGCCTAGCTGGGCCCGCCATCACACGTTATCAAGCTCTTTGCGGGCTTTCGCTGCGCTCTTCCGTGCGTTAGCTTTTGTCCATCAGCCGAGTCCAGAGGGTGACGCCTGACAGTCGTTAGAGCCGCTGGCGGACTCTGGCATCCCCGCTCATTCTCTTGATGAATAGTACCGAGGCTCCAGGGGGGAGTCAGAGCAGGCCCGAGGAATTCCTTCCACAGACTCCCGTGGAGCCACAGGTTCAGGCTTGGCCAGTGAGGAAATGTGGACGGAGAACTTTGCTCCCAGGACTAGGTTAATGATACAGTTGGCTAGCCCAAGCGAGAGCATTTTCTCTGACTTGACAAATACAAAATGAATGCCGGTTCTTAAAGCTGGGAAGGGAGCTGTGGCGCAGTCTGGCCAAGGGCCATCCAGAAGCTCTTATTTGTCTGCTTCAGACAAGGTTTCCAGCAGGGCTAGAAGAGGAACTTGACCTTCCCGAAGTCCCGAGAAACGGAGAGAATATGCCAACCGGGGCAACACATTCCCCACCACACTGGGGCGAGGGGAGAGCAGGTTAAGTGCAAAGCCAACCCACTTTGTCCCACGGGCTTCTGGTCTGCCGGATCACGGGTTCATACTGAAGTGGGTCGGTACCTGCCCATTGTATTGACTCCCAACAAGGTGATGGGACATTGCCATGGTAATCGCTCTTTCTGGTCTTGGACAAGGTCCAAAGAAGTCATCACGCTAAAGTGGAAAGTGCTCTGGCTCTGGAGCCAGAGGATCTGGGTTCAAATCCTGCCTACACATTTACTACCTACCTGACCTTGAGTAAATCACTCCTTTGACTTTAGTTTTCTCATCTGGGAAAGGAAGGGAGTTGAACTAAATGGTCTCTGAGGTCTCTTCCAGCCATATGATGTTATTATCCTAATTTTGCAGAGGTCCCTAAATCCACTACACATGGCATCCACACTATCTGGTTCTTTGGAAATTTCATTTTTAGGGTCAGAGGTAGACATGGCCAATGTGTTTGGCCATGATCTGGTTTGCTGTATGATGCATATTTATTGTGAGTAAGGGATTCTACCCAGGATTTGGGGTGGAGTAATATATTAGTGAATAATGATAGATATGAAAAATAAGAACATATAAATATATATGTACATATATATATTTAGTTCAGCAAAGAAAATGTTTAAAGTGGAGGGTGAATAAATAAACAGAAGATTTGTGAATTCTATGTTAAAATTTACACCTATATACATATATACATATATATTTCATGAAAATAAGTTGCATATATATATATATAAGGTGCTTTGTAAACTCTACAGCTCTCTATAAATGCTAGCTATTGCTATTATTATACAAAGGAAGTCCAGAGTTTCTTAGGAAAGACTCTTTTGTTCTCTTTCATATATTAACATATTCTTGTTTAATAATTGCTGTTTACAAAAAAAAAATAAGAGAATTTAATAACAAAAAGAAGGAAAAGAGATGTGTGTTGGAATAGGGAAAGACTCCATTGTAAACTCCTTATCTGTTCTTTATCTGTATTTTCCATTGCAGTCACCTTAATTGTACTTACCTGTGTTGTACAGGGGAGTAGACTTATCAGCGGTAGTCATATACTTGCCCTTTGCTTTGGGAAATATATATAAGGTAATGTCCTTTTCTTGGGCAAACACGTATGTCGCTTTTTGCTTCAACTAGTCTAAGCTTAACAGTTCCCAATCAGGATATTTATTCATGAAAAATTTCTTTACCTGGGGAACCAAATTTCTTACAAAAATCCTTTTAACATGGTCTATGGTGGTATCTTCCAGAATACTCATGTGCAAATACATTTCTGCTGCCTCAATGATCCTGTCCAAAAAAGTAGCTGGAGTCTCTAGAGCTGTCTGCCTGATCTTTTCGAATTTACTCCAGGAATTAGGATGCTTTGAATATTTCTCTAGGACTTGAATAAGAGACTTTTGCGCTTGTTTCAACATACGATATGTAGGAACTGAATTCAGGTCCAGTTCCTCCCAAGCTATAAGCCATGGTGTCATTCCCTCTGTGTTCTGTGTCTCCTCTACAAACTTTGCTCTGTCGTGGTGTGACAAGATCTCCCCTAACATGTACCAACAATCCTCAAAGTCTGGATCATGTTGTTTCACAAAAGCCTTAAAGATTTTCACAAATTTCCCAGAGTCGTCATGGAAATTTGGAATCTTACGTTTCAGACTTTCTACATCCTCAGACCTGAATCTAGTGTGTTGTTTCACGTGGAATACACCATTGTCGCGAACAATGGGAAGATGGTGAAGAGGAAAAAGATTAATGGGGGTTTCAGCCTTACTCTGAGCCTGCTGTTCTAGCTCAGCCTTTGTTGTTACACCTTTGCCAGAAATGCCCATGTTCACATATTCAGTCATTTTGGGATAGAGATAATGATAGATCTGGAACCTCCTTACCTAAAGCTCCATGTGCTTCCTCTTCTGGCCCTGTGCTTTTTGAGCTGGTGGGAAGACTAGAAGGACATTGGATAGAATACTATAGCATCAACTAGGACCAAAGGTAGGGCTTGATTGACTATATAGTGGGCTATCTTGGAGGTATGTTAAAGGCTACCTCTACCCAGGCTAGTTCATGGCTAACCTTCAAAAATAGGTCTACCACGGTATCAAAATCCTGACTTGGAGTCTAGAAGGAGCTGGAGTACTACATAGTGATTCTCTTCTTCTCCTTGGGCTGCTACATTTTTGTTGTGCAGTCGTTTGCAGTCATTTAGAATTTTCTTGGTAAAGATACTAGAGTGGTTTGCTATTTCCTTCTCTAATTCATTTTACAGATGAGGAATATTGCTGAGGCAGGGAGATCCATATCATTTACAATGGCCAGGAATCCATGGAGGGGCTCCTTCTATCAAATGAAAGAATCCACATATGTATTTATGAGTTACTAAACTTTTAAAGATATCACTACACTTCTAGCTTTTGTGTGTCATCTGTTGGCTTTTGCATTCTTTTCACAAACTTTAATTTTTTATTTATTTTAACTTTAAAAAGAAATTGTATATATTTATGGTATTTGAAGATAAAATATGCTGATATTGTGCAATGCTATGCACATATTTTATGCATTTCTGAATTTCTGAAGTTTTTCTGTGTCATATGTTGGCCTTTGTGTGTCATCTACGGCTTCTGTAAAACTCCCCCACAATTCCAATGTAATTTTTCATCCTGACCCCATTATATATCAAAACTACAATGGGGAAAAATTCCTTATGAAAGTGACACCTGTACTGTTTCCTCCTACTTCCAAATCATGGTATGGAATTAATGAATGGTGGTAATTAGGGCCAGCTAAGAGAGTTTGAAAGAAGGTACCTGAAGAGGGTACTGGTACAAGTAGTGATTTGAGAGTCACCATGATATCACAGTCAATCACACCAAGAGTGAGGAAGAAAATAGTATGAAGAAGAGCTAGGTATTGGTGAGATGTTGTTGGCTGATCTCATGGAATTTCTCTACCTTAAACTGTTCCTTCCATGTTTTCCCTTTTTCTCTTCTGCATAGGCATTACCACGTCTCCAAGCTTTGTGTGCTGCTGATTTGAAAAGTATGCTTTCAATATTTTATTCAGGCACTGATAAATCTAGCAGAAAGAAAAGCCTTTATGCATTGCATGACTGTGAGCTCCTTTAGTGGACAGACTTTTTTTTTTTTACAATTATCTAATTTGTTTGATCGTTACAGTAAAGTTCCCAGGTCTCTTCCTTAGCTCCTGTACTATAAAAGTCATCATTTAATAAAAAAAAAAGGCATCATTTGACAATCATTCTTCAAGTAATATTTCTGTTTATATATATGTTTTCTTGGTACTGTTCATTTCACTCTCCATAATTTCATGTAGATCTTTTAAAAAATGTTATTTATTTTTTGCCCAGGATTGCACAACTAGGAAGTGTCTGAGGTCAAATTTGAACCTAGGACCTCCTGACTCCAGGCATGATGCTCTTATTCCCCGAGTCCCCTTACTGCCCCTTTCCATGTTTTTCTAAAATTAACATGCTCATCATTTCTTATACTGCAATAATATTTCATTGAAATTATATGTCTCAACTTGTTTTTGTGATTTTTGTTTTTTTCCCCCTTTCTTTTTAATTCTAGTGCCTTTCCCTTAGTAGGCACTTAATAAATGGTTGTTCACGGCTGACTCTTCACTATATTTACATATACAGTCATCTCTCCCTATATCATGGTTCACTTATCTTGGTTTCACAGTATCTTGTTTTGTTTTATTTTTTTTTTTTTATCTAATTCTGTATTGTGGTGTTACATTTATCGCAGCACACTATTGGCTGTTGGAAAGAAAGGCGACCAACCACAGCGCTGTGTTGTATATTCTGGGTGCTGATTGGCTCAGTGGCTGTAAGTTAATAAGAGAGTGGAAAAGGTTTATAGGAGAGTGGGAAGGATTTATAAGCCCATCCCACTCTCCTATAAACCTTTATATAGAGATAGAGATAGAGCTATAGAGATAAAAATAATAAAATAAATATAACCTCGCTACTTCTCGATTTTCACCTATCAAGGAGGTCTCTGCAATGTAACTTCCTCCATAGGTGAGGGATCACTGTGATATCTCACTAAATCTCATTTGAACAGGCAATCAGTTCAGTCACAGTATCTGCTTTCTTCAAATGAGACACCCAGCTATTGTCATTTCTGCTGCCTTCTTAGTATGTTTCTCTTCCCGGTTTTCTTTTATATTTTACTGCCACATAAAGAAATACCCCAGCAGTCCATTTGCCTTTGCCTCAAGCAGAGACTATGAGCTTGTATTTACAAGACACATAAGAGGTAAATACTCCTGGCAGGGAGGCAAACGGCACAAACTCCCCCGGTCATTGGACCAGTTCCCACAATTTCCGTATCTCCTAAATCTCGACGGGAGCTGTATAACTTTTGTGGCTCCTTCAGGAAACTTCTATCCCGAGCCACCAGCACAATCCAGTTACTTGTTCAGCCTGTTTGATCCTGCTTGGTAGTCTCTTGCTTGTAAAATTCTGGGAACGGTGCCTATGAGCCAATATGAACCTCTTCTTGCTCTTCGCTAGTGCACCTGCTCAGGTGTTAGCCATTAGCAATCACACGTCCAAAGTACTTCAGTCAAGATATTCCCAATCACCTACCACTTCTCACTTCTTTTGCCATGGCTGTTACTCATGCCAGGCTCCTGATTATGCTGCTTCCTGGTAATTCTGTCTCCTATCAGAAATTTATGTAAGTATGTAAGACGGATGAGCCTTTTAGACGGTGCACACAAAAGACTGCTTTTTGATTCCTTTTTTGTAGTGACTTCTGGAATTTTTGGAACCCGGTATCTAGTACCTGGTCTTTTCCTGAAATCGAACTAATCATCTTCCATCTGATTTTAAATAGAACTGAGTCATCTTTGACAGGCTTCATTTATACCTCATTAGTGACAACAAAGTTATGACTACTACAATGAATTTGATATAATTTTAGGATTACAGTAAATTTACACCTTGGAAGTAATCTAATCTAATCCTCTCATTTTACAAATGAGGAAACTGAGGCTCCAGCCTGTGAAATGCCCTATCCAACATCAAACAGTAAGTATCAGAGGTGGGG
The DNA here is from genome assembly GCF_016433145.1 of Gracilinanus agilis. Classification (NCBI taxonomy): domain Eukaryota; kingdom Metazoa; phylum Chordata; class Mammalia; order Didelphimorphia; family Didelphidae; genus Gracilinanus; species Gracilinanus agilis. The sequence goes on from NC_058134.1 coordinate 251,811,639, forward strand.
CTTGAACCTAAATTTGATAAGTGTAGAACCCATGGCTCCTTTGCCAGCACCATGCTGCTTTCTTATAGAACCCTTTCCACAATTTGTATAAGCAAATTTTGGACTTTTTAAAATTGAAAAATTCTATTTTAGTGAATGAATTGACACTTCTTGCCGGATATGGATCCAAGAGAAGTTATAACTCCTTAAAACAAAAGCACTGTTGACTTTTCAAAAGAACCTGGCTCAAGGTCATTCTCTTTGGCATGGGCAAACCAATTTAGAGATAACAAGAGTAGCTTTAGATGAGATCATGTACTTTGTTTTCCTGCCTACCGATGCAATTTGTTCTTCATTGTTATTTTGCCTCATGTGTCTGAACTGCTGGGAAGATATCTCTGTTTCCAAAATTACAAAACTCTCCTCAACCTGGATAAAGTGGTTTTCATTTTTGTTTTTGTAGAATCTGAATTTTTATTGATAATAGCTTTTTACTTCCAAAGCAGAGATAATAAAAAGATGAACATCCTAGTCCCATGCATGCCATCCTATCTAGCCAATATCATCCTAAAGAAGAAGGAATTGAAACATTACTGATATGTCAGAGATAGAAACTTTTTTTTGTATAAAAAGGAAAACCTGGTGAGCTCTTTTTGGTACTTTTATTCCATCTGGAGTACTGCCATGCTATATTTGGTATTGCAGCTCCCCACTAGCCATCTGGAAACCTGTCATAAGCTGATCTGAGGCTTCAAGTTTCTGTACTATCCAGATAACTGGTGAAGACCTACCTCAGGACCTAGAATCTGAAACATTCCCATCCTGTATCAATCCCTTCTAGTAAATGAATCAGTCAATAAATATTTATTAAACACTTATTATGAGCCAGGCATGACTTACAGCACTTAAGTGCTAAATGTTGGACATGCAAAGATCAATCCGAAATCACTATTGTCTGAAAAAAATACAACTTCAACACATTTGATTAGGACTATAGATTCTGATCATATGGTCTGTCTCACTCATCCTTAAGAAAACATCACCAGATGCTAACATGGCTACTCCATCAATTATTCTATCTCTTCCCCTTCTTAGCAGAGAAATCCTCAAAACAGCTATCTAAACTCATTGTTTCTACTTTCATCTTTTTTTCCCTATAAACACCTTACAGTTTGGCTTTTGACTTCATCACTCAATTGAAATTGATTTTTAAATTATCAAAATGAAGTGACCCCTTAATTGTCAAACATAATGACTTTTTCTTGATTCTCATATTTTCTGACCTTTAATATTTTATTAATAAAATTTTATTTTTTCCAGATGATATCTCAACACAATTATTCAATATTCATTTTCTGATATTTTTCAATCCAGGTCCTCTCTTTCCCTTCTTCCCTCCTTAAGAAGGTAGATAACATGATATGGTTTGTACATGTTATCATATGATACATATTTCTATGTTCATCATGTTGTGAGAGAAGACGCATATTTCTCCTTTACATAACATTTGACATTGCTGACCATTTTTTTCTCCTGAATACTCTCTTCTCTTTAAGTTTCTATGACATTAAGCATCTTGATTATCTTCTGACCCATCTGGCCATTCCTCTCTTTTGCTCATTCTTAATACATGTCATATCTCCCTCCTGGGGAGAGTACCCCAACGCTCTCTCTGGCCTAGGATTTCTTTTCATCTCTCTATACTTTTTCACTTGGTGACCTCATCAGTTTTCTTGAGTTCAGTTGTCATCTCTATGAAACGACTTCCATATTTTTATATCCAGCTCTAATCTCTCTTGAGTTCTAGTCCTAAAGAAGCAATAGTATACCTAATGGACATTTTCAAACTGGGGGTCTTTTAGACATCTAAAACTTAGCATGCATGGAGGGCAGCTTGTGAACTGGAATTTGAATTTACACCTCTTAATGGCAAGACTCCTTTTTTTTTATAAAATATCACCACATCTCATTACATTCTCTTTCAGTAAATGTAATATTTGTGCTGGAAGAAGTCTATTTCTTTGGTGCTTTTGTGATACATTTCAATGCAAAGTTTTTCTGTATAAGACTTTAATTAGAAAAAGCAAGAAGTCTTAATTTAGTGTTTTAAATAGAAAATCCAAGGAAAATAAGACAGTTATACTGAGATTAACATCTTATTGGAGGATTTTGTTTACACTCTAAAAATAGAAGTAATAAGGGAAAGAACATGAAACATGTAACTATGGGGAAATATTCAAAATAAAAATAAAAATATAATTAAAAAATAAAAATAGAAGTAATAATATTTAGCAAGAGAAATTTTCTATTGATGTAATAATTAACTTTTCAATTATGGGATGTGTTTTCTCTGAATAGCAGTCAGATCCTTTTAAGTAAAACACAGGGATCTGGAATAGGATGGTAGGTAACAAGGCAATTAAACAAGATTTCTAAATGAAACACTTAAAAGTAGTATTTTAATCAGTCTAACCACCTCTCAACTACTCTTGAATGGGAAAAAACGTGGTCCTAAGTTTGTCTGATGTTGCTTGCTTGCTTTCTCCATTTCTGCCATATATAGGATCATGGTATAATATGCTGCTGCAACAATTAGCTTATTATAAGCCTTAAGGGCTACTTAATGGCCTCTTGGGTCCGCTTGATTCCTTCTCTTTAAGCATTAGGAAATTTATTTGAAATCAAAAGTTCTGAGTTGAGTTGCAATTCCTCTGAGCCTTGAGTTAAGAGATTTCTGACACTTAAGTAAAGTTTGAGTTCTTTGGCTATAACTCTCTCTCTAGTTAACCTCTGGCATTTTTGTGATTGAAACAAAACTAATTTGCCTAGAAATATTTTGGTAATGAAACAGCAGTTTATAATTATATATACTACTGTGGATCCATTCTCAAATACTTACTGTGTACTGGGCAAAACATTTAACTCTATACGTCTCAGTCTCCTCATCTGTAAAATGAACTAGAGAAGGAAATGGTGAACCACTCCAGTATCTTTGCCAAGTATACCCCAAATGGGGTCACAAAGAATTAGACATGACTGAAATTAGATAACCCTGGGCTTTTGTGGCTGGGGCAAAATTAATATTATTAGACACATTTGGGCAATGAAATATCAGATTATATTATACTACTTGTGGATAGACAGGAATTACGAGGTAAAACTAGGGAAAGAACTGACCTTTTATTACAATTCCCCTCAGCCTGGGTCCTCTCCTCAGAGATTCTCACAAAGCTAATGATTCTACTCAACATCCCCTTTTCTGTTACAGCTCAATCTTTCCTCTGTTCCTCAGAGATGTGCTGCAAATGCCCTCTTGGAAAAATATGGAAAGCAGACCTAGGCACTCAAAATCTTTAGGCAGATTCTCCCTTTTATATAAATTGCTCAAGGTATTATCCAGTCTCTCAAATACTTGCTTTGACTGATTCAAGGAGGCATACATGTCTAATACTTTTGAATATAATTGAATACAAAAATGTTCTCAATTAATCAAGGCACCAGAGCCAAAAGTGGTGGTTTCTACCCTATGCTTTCAATAGAATCATAGATTTAAAGCAGGAATGGACCTGAGAGACCCTAGAGAGGTCAGTCTACTTACCTCATGTTACCACTGAGTTAACCGAGTATCAGAAACGTTAGATGATTTGCCCAACATTACTCAGCTTGGAAGTATCTAAAGCTAGACCCTTGTTCTGATGCTTCATTGTGGTGGAGAAGTCATTTTGAGTTTTTAAAGGTTTTGTTCAGAGAACATAAGCTCAGGTAGGTTAAAAAGGCTTTAAATATTTGTCTAATGATGGAACAGATGGCTGTTGTCTGGAGATCAGTCTAGCCAAGTCCAGTGATATTTAATACCAGCACAGACAAAGGGTCGTACGTTTTTGTTGATGGTCTCTTTCAAAGACTGTATCCTCACCAAGTACAAGCCTATCTCCTAACACTCTACCACTTTTTTCTTCATCATTCCTATCTCTCATGATGAAATTGAGTTACTTTTTACAAGGCTAACCCATCTACTTGTTAAAGTGATCCCATTCCATCCAGTCACTATTCCTTCTCTTTCACTTATTTTCAATCTCTCCCTAACCATTAGCTCCTACTGTCCTCTCATTTCCTTTTTGAGTTTAATGTACTTCCACACAAAATGATTTCTCCCTCTCTCTCTTCACCCTCTTTTGTCTATTAAGATGAGAGTGAGGTTCATCTGATGACCTCTCCTTACTCCACTCCAAGTATGCATATTCTTCCCCTCACACATAAAATTTACTAGAATAGCAAATTCTCCTTTTTCTCTTCCTTTCTATAATAATCTCTTCATTTCTATAATAATATGTTTCTTTTATATTTCCTTCTCTTCTTTTAAAACTTTCAAAACAGGATCATTCTTTTTTCACAGCCTTTATTTTTCTAACAACTCTCTCAAAGAGAAGACATTAAGGTTCTGAAGGGACACTTGTTTCTTTTTCCCCATTTGAAAAGTAGCAGTATATCACCATACAACTACTTCTCATTACTCAATAAATTTGCCTTTCTATGTTTCTCTATACTTTTGTAGTTTTATTTCAGCATTCTTTGTTTCATTTTTCTTTGTGAGAAATGGTGCAAATTCTTCTATTCCATTAAAGGTTCATTTCTTTTCCTCTATAGGATTTTATTTAGCCTTTCAGGGTTAGTTATTTTTTATTTTCAATCTTGATCTTTCACTTTTTGAAATATTGCATTCCAAGATCCCTACTCATTTATGGTAACATAGATGAAGTCTTGTGTGATCTTTTTGTGGTTCTTTTGACTTGAACTGCTTCTTTCTAGGCCAGTGATTCCCAAAATGGGTGCTACCACCCCCTGGAGGGTGCTGCAATGATCTAGGGGAACGGTGATGGCCACAGGTGCATTGATTTTTCCTATTAATTGCTATTAAAATTTAAAAAAAATTAATTTCCAGGGGGCTAAGTAATATTTTTTCTGGAAAGGGGGGTAGTAGGCCAAAAAAGTTTGGGAACCACTGTTCTAGATACTGTAGTATTTTTATTTTTAATGTGATGGATCTGGTTTTTAGTGATGACATCTCTGGAGATTTTATTTTTGGAATTTTTTGAGGACATGATTCATAGATTCTTTCTATCTTCAATTTGCCCGATTTTTCTAATGAACAATTTTCACATATATCAGTATCTAGACTTTCTCTTTTCTAATATTTTTTCAGGGAGTCCAGGGTTTCATAGATTACTTCTCCATGATTTGTTTTTTCATAGTGTTATAAGGAATTTCTGGGACAAAATGGAAATCATCTTCTCCAATAGCTATATTTTCTTCTGTTTTTTTTTTAGTCTTTCAATTACTTCTATTTTTCTTTTTTTGCTTTTCCATTGAATAATTTATTTCTATTTGATTTATTTTAGTTTTCATGGAAAATTCTGTTAGTTGGGTAAAGTTTTTCCAAATTTTATTCTAAGCTATTTCTTCTTCCAATTATTTCCTCCAGATCTCAAATTTAATTTTTAATTTCTTACTTCATTTTCTCCATGTTTTGATGCAGTTTTCAAGGGAAATTAATTTCCTTTGAACCCCAGATTGCAGTACTTACAGAATTACCCCTTTTAAAACAATTAAAAAATTTTTTTCCATGTTTACATATTTTATTTTTTTTCTCTCCCCTTACCCCTCCCGGATCCAATAAGCATTTTCACTGGGTTATACAAATGTTATCACTTATACCTATTTCCATATTATTCATTTTTGCAATAGAACAGTCTTTTAAAACCAAAACCCCAAATCATATATCCATATAAATAGATGATAAGTCATTTGTTTTTCTTCTATGTTTCTACTCCTACAGTTTTTACTTTCCATGAGTATAGCATTCTTTTTCATATGTCTCTTGGGATTGTCTTGTGTTAGTAAAGTCCATTATATTGTATTGTTCCACAGTGTTTCACTTTTTGTATAAAATGTTCTCTTGGTTCTGCTCATTTCACTCTGCATCAGTTCTTAGAGGTCTTTCCAGTTCATATAGAAACCCTCCAGTTCATCATTCCTTATAACACAATAGTATTCCCTCACAATCATATACCACCATTTGTTCAGCTGTTCCCCAATCAAGGGATACCCCTTCATTTCCCAATTTTTTGCCACAACAAAGAGCACAGCTATGAATATTTTTGTACAAACATTTTTCTTTATTATCTCTTTAGGGTATGATCAAAGGGATTATTCCTTCTTTGGAGGAGTCTCTAAAATTTCAATAACCTTGAATATCAGTTGATGATGTTTTCTTTTATTTATTCACTCCTTCAACTTTAGTTCTTGAATTGGGGCATCAAGCCAAGACTAAACTCCACTTCCTGCTATAATTTTAGTTCTAGTGGTCATTGGTTTTAACCTGGATTACTTGATTTCCCATTCTTTACTTCCCTAGTACGAGGTCCTTTAGATATGAGAGTGCTGGATCTACAAATAAGTCAATACACATTTACTTACTGCCTGCTATTTTCCAGATACTGTGCTAAGTGCTGGGGATACAAAAGAAAATGAAATCACTGCCTTGAAGCTTTCAGTCAAAAAGGGAGACAACAAGCAGACCCATTTGTACAAAGCACAAAGATTATTAGGAAGTAATCAAGATAAGAAAGGTGCTAGAAGGAAGAGGGATTGGGAAAGGTTTCCTACTAGACAAATATACTATTCATCCCTTATCAACTAATTATCCAACTCTCCCCAGCTCTCTGACACTGCCACCATTCTGGTGCAGGCTCTCTGCATCTCACTCTTAGACTTGCAACAACTTGTGGGTGGTCTCTTCCATACTCCAGCCCATCCTTCATAAAGCCATTAAGGTGATCTTCCTAAAGCACAGATATGAGTGTATCACCCTCCTCCCCAATAAACTTGAGTGGCTCCCTAGACTTCCAGAATCAATAACTAAATGCTCTGCTTGGCAACATACCTCTTCCTACCTTTCTAGTCTTCTTATACCTTGCCCCCTGCTACTGATCTCCTGGCCATTCTATGTACAAGACATCCCACCTTTTAACTGGGCATTTTCTCTGACTGGAATGGTCTCCTTCCTCAACTATACTTAATGACTTCCCTGGCTTCCTTTAAATCACAACTAAAATTTCATCTTTTTACTGGAAGCCTCCTCCAACCACTCTTAATTCTAGTGATTTCCCTCTGTTAATTATGTACTATTTATCCTATATATAATATGCTTTTTTATATATTTGTTTACATGATGCCTCCCCCATTAGATTGTTAGCTCTTTGAGGGTAGGGATGGTTTTGCTTTCTTTTGTAATCCTAGTTCTTTGCCCAGTGCCTGGCACATAGCAAGCATTTAATAAATGTTGATTAATCCCTACTACAAAATTTGGTGGTACTAGGATTCTACCAATAACTTAAATGGCAGGATAGATGACATGCCCATCAAATTGGCAGAATACAGAAAAAAATATGCCTAATTGAGTATCTTCTGTCACTTGTCCTGCCTGCAAAGACTGTTTTATTATTTCCTTATCTTTGTGCATTTATATCACTATATAGCAGAGTATTAGCTCCTCAAGGGCAAGGTCTAACTTTGTAATCCCTAGAATGGTATCTAAAACATAGAAGGGGATGATTATTGCATTGTACTCTATTGTACCTCCAAAGTTATGAGGGACTGCAACCTGGAGTGATGTAGGAAGTCATGGCTCACCTGGGCGCAAATTCCATCTCTGATGTGGGTAACCATCAGTAAGCCACTTATTCTACTCGAGCCTCGGTATTCTCATCAATAAAATGAAGAAATATAGACAAGATGGCATCTAGGTATAGAATCTATCAATCTGCATGAAGGATTGAACTAGAACCCCATTCATGTACTTAATGGGAATTTTCTAATTAGGTTTCTTAGAGATCGTCTTTGAGAATAGACATAAATACATTTCCTTCCAGATAGAGTTCCTTGGAACCTTTCCCCTCTCATCTCATTTGGTGACTTGAACTCTCCTACCTTCATCATGGATGTGTGTGTGTGTGTGTGTGTGTGTGTGTTTTCACACTTGCAAAGGAATACATATTTTATGTATTCTCAGAACGGCAAAAAACCTCTTTGAGGACTATGTTTCTGTATTTTTCTCAATAGGGGAGTCAGGAAGCACCCCAGAAGGCACACGTCAGATTCTTTCCCACATCAAATGTAAGGTAGCCAATTCTAAGACCTCATTCATCTCTATTATCAGAAGGGGCTACTAAGGAAGAAGCAAAATTCCTCCCATTAGATTCCTCTGACCTAGCTTGCATTACAGAAATTATCTCCCTTCTTAAGCCTCTTTCTGCTGACTACAAGGGAACACACTAAGCAAGAAACCCTTTATTCAATGAATCCCCTCCTTTGAAAACACACATTTTGATGTCTTAGGTCATTAATTGAATTTCAGTCATTTCGTAGCCGCTCATTTAAAGAGGAATCAATCAATGAGGTAGAAAAATCATTGGATTTTTCCATAAACATCAGCTTACTGTTTACAAAGATTAATGAACACCAGGTTTGGAATCTCTTTAGAAGGTTTCAGAGCTGTGATTAAAAGTCTTTGACATACTTGGAGATCACAAGCCCAAAGGCAGTGAGGGTATTATCTAATAACACGTTCAGAGAAGAAATCTTTGCATTGACCAGAATTTATCGGCAAATCCTACAGAAGTTATTATTAGTGCAGCAGCAAATGGGGAAGGTGACATTCAAAGTACCTAATAAACTTCAGATTTTTAATCTGCTTCAAAGAAAAGCCATTTGTTTTTCAAATGATGATGAGATGGTTAGGATTGAGTATGTTAGAATCTTATTAGCAAATAATGAAATGGTGCTCCTGTTCAAGGTGATGACCTTCTTACAGTCAGATCTTTCAATGGGATAGATTGTGCATTTCTAAGGAATAGTCACTGATTCAATAACTCTGCTCCAAGGTTTGGTAGGATATTAGGGAAATGCAGTTTGGGACTACTTTATGAATTCACGTTCTCCTTTTCACTGGGATTCTCCTTAACTAAGTTTACATGAAGCAAGTATTTCCATTTGCAAATGAGGAAAATGGAGCTTTAGTTAGAGGAAGTGGTCACACATTGAGTGTCTGTGCCAAGGGCTGCTGGCTTGAAGCCAGACTTTCTTTCCCCTACACTACACCGTTTGGGTGGCATATGGTAAATGCTACATGATTCATACTGACACACCAGAGTAGATCTTCCAATTGGGGATGGGTTCAAGGAAATATACAATTGGAAATGGATGTGGGACAAGCATGAAGCAAGATTCTAGATCTATAATTCTGTGTGTTTTCAGAAGAAAGTTTATCAATAAATCAACAAGAATTATTAAACACCTTTTATATTTAAGGTAGTGTCTAAGGCACGGAAGAACAAAAACAAAAAGGAAAAAGTCCCTGATATCAGAACTTTTTTGGGAGGGAGAGGGAAAGAGAAATGAAGAAATTTAGGAAGCATTTATCATCTTTTGCATGTAAGGGGACAATCAGGTAGCACAGTGGAGAGAGCATTGGGCTAGGAATCAGGAAGTTTCATTTTCATGAGTTCAGATCCTTAGACACCTACAAGCTGTGTGACTCTAGGAAAGTCATTTAATCTTGTTTGCCTTAGTTTTCCATCTGCGAAATGAGCTGGAGAAGGAAGTGGCAAACCACTCTAGGATCTTCGCCAAGAAACCCCCAAAATGGGGTCACAAAGAGTTGGACATGATTGAAATGACTGAACAATAAAATATTGTATATAAGGTACAGTATTAGATGTGGAGAATACACAAAATAAAAAGGGAATAGTCCCTACAATTTAAGATTTTTTTTTTCTAGGGAGGAGGGAAGAAGTGAAAAAAATGTGTCAAGAATTTATTAAGCACCTATACTGTATATTGTAATAAGCTACTCCCTGTCCCCAATCTTACCTGTATTGTTAACCATAGCCTCTTACTCTATTTCACAGCTTCCAGCGCCCCCCCGCTTTTTTTCTAGTTCTCATTGCCACCTAATTGATATTTGTGAAGCAGTGCTCTACCCATGTCATTCCTCTACTCATAAGGCTTCAGCAAATCATAACCGGTTCTAAAGGAAAATATAAATATTCTAGACCTGAAAACAAAATTAAAATGAATTTGGTCTTGTTCCCAAGAAGCTTACACTCTAGTGAAGAATATAGAGTGTAAGAAAATATGAAAATTAAAAATCCCAACATGCTTAATTCCATTCAGCTCATCTAGTGGCTTCCTATAAGAGATGCCATCTAATTTGAGAAAACTAAGGATTCTAAAGAAGTGAAAAGAGTTCATTCTAGAGAGTCAGGAAGGGGAGATTCCCAATTCAATGAGCAGCAAGTAAATAAATCCATTTAACTAGACTGTAGATTCTGTGAAGGGGAAAGGTAGCAATATAAAAGAGGAATGAAGGTGTGGGCTAAAGCCAGATCTAAAGCCAGAAGGGGTGTAGATGCTAAATGGAGGCATGTATAGTTTATCCTAAAAGCAAAGGAAGACTCTTGAATAGGGAAGAAAAGAGTAGATAAAGAGATAATGAGGAGAGAGACAGAGGCTCAAAGAGAGAGATAGAAGACAGTGACAGAGACACAGAGAGACAGAGTGACAGAGACAGACAGACAGACAGAGAGAGAGAGAGAGAGAGAGAGAGAGAGAGAGAGAGAGAGAGAGANTAAAATAGAGAGAGAGAGAGAGAGAGAGAGAGAGAGAGAGAGAGAGAGAGAGAGAGAGAGAGAATGATTGAAATTAGGAAAAGACAGAAGTACATGGGATTGAGGATAGAGTGATTAGCAAGAAGGGTCATTCATGGTCAATGTGCTTTGAATGAGGTTCAGGATTTCGATTTCGAGGTACAGTACAAAGAAACACAGGGCAGCCCAAGTCAGACCACAACCTTTGATGAGAGTCAGTAGTGAGAAAGTAAAATAAGCCAGCTTTATTGAGGGGAAATATATTTAGAAGGGCTCTCAATGAGGATGAACATAGGACCCCCTGGTGTAAGAAAGGATGCCAACATGGGTAAAGTCTGATAGTTTTTACCAGGATCTTTTTCTGGATCAAACAGGACTAGACATGAGTCAGGGGATGGGAGTGAAGAGGGCAGGAACCGAGACCTAGTTTGCAGAGCAAGTGCAATGGATAAGGGGACAGCTGTGGAACTGGTAGCTAGTTGATAATCACAAAGTTTATTAGTGGAAAAAGGGGCTTTGGACTCGAAATTGGGCTCTCCCCAAGGCTCTTTCCCTGCTTCATTTAGTGGGGTAAGGAGATTACTTGAGGTTGTGCCTCCCTGAATGAATGAATGAATGGCTGGATGAATGAGTAAGTGAATGAATAAATAACAAAACATTTATTTGGCACTTTTTACTTGCAAAACACTGTGTGAATCACTGAGAATACAAATAGAAAAGCCAAAAAATCTCCATTCTCAAAAGAGAGCATTGGAATTGCGAAGAGGACACAGGCTTTCATGTACAAGTCAGACTGAAAAATCCAGGATTTTTAGGGTTCGGTGACAAAGCACACAGTTAGGCCTGTAGCCTGGTGTCATCTCTACGGATGATCGTATCCACTTCTGCCCTTTAAGCTGGGCGTTTGACAATACAAAGGACTTTGGAAGCAAGACACCTATTTTCCAGGTCTACAGTGGCTCGAGTACCAGCATCACCAGAAGCAGTTGCCAGGCTACAGCTGCCCATGGACGGCGCCTTCTAATGATGACTTCAGGGGCAGACCGGGGAGGATGCTGGTGGTCCTCCCACAGCGAGAGCAAGGAAGGGGTTACAGGGATGGCTTCTCTCCACCAGGGCTAAGATTCCTGGCCTGAAAGCTCGGAGAGCTGTATCGAAGGCGCCTCCGCTATTCCCAAGCCTGTTGGGCTCCCAAGAGGCGGGATGTTTCCTCCAGAGTCGGAGAGGTGGCTGTCAAATTAGTGCTGCTTCAGTTAGTGTGGCTTGTATGCCCTGAGCAGGGCGCCCGCATGAAGAAGAAGCGCTGCTAGCTCCTAGCTAGCACCTGCACTGTGCCAGGCACTGTGCCCAGCATTCCATGGATCTTGTCTCCCCTGATGCTCACAACGCCCTGGGAAGCAGGCGCCATGTTCTCCCCATTTTATAGAGGGGGAAACGGGCAAATGAGGGTTAGTGCCTTCCTCAGGGCCGTGCAGTAGTGAGTATATTAGACCTGATTCCATTCAGCTGAGGGCTACCTAGGAAAGTGTAGGATTTCGAGGCCCAGAATAGAGAAGAAGAAACTCATAAGGCATAGACTGGATTTCCTCAGCAAAGTCTTTTGCTTTTAGCGATGGGGAAAGAGCAGTTATGGGGGGGCCTGCAGAGAGAGGGGAAGCTTTGGAAGAATCCAGATCAGGACTGCAAAGGAGAACAGTTAGAGAAGGGAAAAAAAAGGGGGAGCCTCCAACAAGATCCCACTTGACATCATCGCAGATGATTTAATTTTGTCCCGTTATCTTCAAACATATCTCGCTTTATCCATGGCATTATTACATCTAGATAACTTAGTCCACCCATGACTTTAACAAAAGGCAAAGGAAGCATTTCTGCAAAAGGGATAGACACCATTCACGGCAATATTCTAGCTTTAGCAGCTAAAGACGGCATATGTTTGGGGCAAGTCAGTTAGCATCTGTGTCTCGGCTTTTTAAAAGAGATTTTGGTTTAGAATCATGGTGAGGGGTGGAAAGCCTGTCTGTTTGTGTTCCTCATCAGTGGTTACTGTTTTGGTTATGTTAGTGCTGCTTTTATGTACTTGTAATGTAAGCTGTTTTTAAATATGTGTGGATATATTATATATATTATATATGTATGTTTTTATATATAATATATAGGTATGTGTTTATATGTATAAATATATATTATATGTGTATGTGTTTATATATTACATACTATATGTGTATGTGTTTATAGATAATATATTATATATGAATGTGCTTATATGTATAAATATATAACAGTAGGTTTATAGACAATATATTATATGTATGTGTTTATATATAATATGTGTATTTGTTTATATAATATATTATGTTTACACACATAATATATGTATGTGTTTATATGTATAAATATATAACACATTAGGTTTATATATAATATATTATATGCATGTGTTTATATATATTATATGTTCATATATACAATATATTCCATATGTATGTGTGTATATATACATATCTTATATGTATGTTTATATATAATATATGTGTTTGCACACATATATTATATATATATTTACACATAAGCAATACCTATATAACATGCTATATATGTCTTGTTTATATGTAAATATATATCACATATGTATGTTTATGTATATGAACACCTACATGAATATCTTGGTGATGGACCTTAGAATGTAAGCTCCTTAAGGCTGGGGAATGATTTATTTTCGTCTTTCCATTGTTAGCATTTTCTGTAGTAGTCAGTATCTTGTAGGGAAGCAAAAGAGACAGAGACAGAGGCATCAGCCGGGTGGTTAGATTTCAGAGCCTAGTGTTGGGAAGACCTGAATTCAAAATCTACCTCAGACCCTTAATAGGTGTATGACCCTGTACTAGTCACTTAACCTCTGTTGCCTCAGTTTCCTCATCTCTAAAATGAGGTTAATAATGGCCTTCAGATGATCAGAAGCTCAGAGGAGATCCTATTTGTAAGAAGTACCTTTGTTTTTAATGTTACAGATGGATTAAATTCCCTGGGTGTAGTAACACTATCAATAAAGCAAGTTAATTTTGAAGATGATACAATAAAATTAAATTATTTGCAAAAATATCAAGGAGCACCTTGCTGGACGGCAATCTTTTATGGGGTTGTTTACAGAAACTTATATGCATTTCATACATTTTTACTGAATTGAATTAAAAATTAAAAAAATACAATGGTTTCAGGAAAACAAACGACAAACCAAACGTTTCCAGGCGAAGGCTTAACTTCCCAATAACCTTTGTCTTTCTAGCTTAGCAGCTCACTAATAGACACAGCAGAGTATTTATTGGACCTGGAGTCACAAAAGACCCGACTTCAAATCCTGCTTCTGACACTTACTAGCTGTGGGACATTCAGAAAGCCACGCAAACTCTCTGGTCTTCAACTTTCACATCTGCAAAATGGGCGGAACAAAATCACATGTCAGGGATGCTGTGAAATTGAAGTCAGGTAATGGGTGAAGCACTTTGAAAGCATCAAATCACCGGCTATTATCGTCATCACGAACCAAAGTCAAATTAAGGTCGCGTTGGATACTAGGGAGGACACGGGACTTGTATGAAGTAAGGCTTGGGTTCTAATCCCACTTAGTCACCTCCTCGCTGCGGGTGCCTGGGCAGTCCCGTAGCCTTTCTTTCTCTCAGTTTCTCACTTATAAAATGATGAATCGCTGCCTGTGAGGCTCCTGTTAGCGCTAACTGTATGGTTCCTGCCTGCATAAAGGGTAGCTGGGAGAAGCAGCGGATAGATCGATGATCCTGGAGCTTTAGGTCTAAAAAATGAGCCCGAGAAGGAAATGGCGGCCATTCCAGTGTTTCTGCCGTCTTGGTGGAGGTGGTTATTCGTTTTTCAGTCGTGTCCGATTCCTGGAGACCCCAAATAGGGCCACGAAGAGTCAGACGCGACAGAAAAACGACCGAACAACAAATGACACAAAGATACTCGCGTGCTGCGGAGAGCGTGGGAAGCGGCAGAAACGCGCGGCAAGCTCGGAGCCCCAAGAGAGAAACGTCCCTTTAGTTCCTGCCCCGATAACGAGAACCTGCAGACAAGTCCCCGCCCGGCTGCTTCTGAGTCAGTCACTTTGGGCTGCGGCGCTCACAAGACTGCACTTCCACAGCAGGGATGAGGGAGGACGGCTCGGGGTAGACCCCCGAGTGCCCTCCATCAAAGGGAGAACGCCGCCAGCAGCCTCCTTCTGGCAGGGATGCCCGAGCTTTGTGGCACAGAGAACTGGGGAAGAAGTGGTTCGGGGACGCTTCGGGCCCAATAAAGGAGACATAGGAGACAAGCTAGAAAAGATACAGTATTTGATTTGAGATTTTCATGGCCAAAAACAAAGTCCTGAAAAGTTGGACACGACTGAAATAACTAAACAAGCAACCTCAAAATGGCAAAGATACTGGAGTGGTTTACTATTTCCTTCTCCGGATCACTTTGCAGACGAGGAAAGGGAGGCAAACCAGGTTAAGTGACTGGCCCAGGGTCACACAGCTAGTCAATGTGTGAGGCTGGATTTGAATTCAGAAGAATTTAATTCTAAGGAGCAAAAATGGAGAACAGAAGTTGTCCTAAAACTAGAAATCTCAAGCAGGAAGGCAGTTCCTTGAAATTGTCTAGACCAGAGCTGTCAAACACAAAAGTTCCATGAAGAAGACCACACTATTTCCAACTGGGTCTGGACCAGGATAACATGGGTTATGGAAATAATAGGATAAGTGAAAATAGAATAAACCAGATAAAATTAACATGTGGTTTTCTAAGAAGTGATGGAGTCTGAATGGAGATTTAGGCATACCATTTTTCACTCTGTCTTCTTCATTTTTTTTAATGTCCTATTCCACAACATGATGAATATGGAAATATGTTTTGTATCATAGAAAATGTATAACCTATATCAAATCGCTTACCGTTTCAGAGGGGGGAAGTAGAGGAAGGGAGAGAATTTGGAAGTCAAAATTTTAGAAAATGAATGTTAAAAATTCTTTATACATGTAACTGTAGGGGAAAAATATTTTCTGAATGGAGAAAACTGGTTTTCTAAGTCAATATTTAACCTGGGGGTATCTTTATGGATGGTTTAGTGACTTTCTTTCTATTCGAGTTTCATACCACTAGTCAAGTTCAGTCCTCTCACTTTACAAATGAAGAAATGGAGCTGGGAGATATGAAGGGATTTGTCCCACATAGGGGGGTAAGTGGCTCAGCTGGAATTTGATGCCTTCCCTTTGATTCCAGATATGGTACTCCTCATGAATCAAATTAAGAAGTACTGCTTGATGGCTCTGTGGATAGGAAGCCAGAGCTGGAGAGAAGTCTTGGGTTCAAATCTGTCCTCAAATACTTCCTAGCTGTGTGATCCTGGGCAAGTCACTTAATCCCAGTTGGCTAGCTCTTACTGTTCCTCCACCTTGAAACCAATGTTTAACATCAATTCTAAGACAGAAGGTAAAGGTTTAAAAAAATTACTGCTTGAATTTTTGAAAACTGGAACTAAATCTGATAAGATTAATTTAAATAGGTATAAATGCAAATTTTGACATATAGTCCCAAAAAGAAATTAACTGCTAGGGTACTATGCGAGAATTAAAGCCATATAATCACTGCTGAAATATTGGAAAGAATTCAAGAATATGGTTATATGGTTATTTTGTTGCACTGGAAATTTTATAAAAGTCAGCAATTACATATTCACAAGGAATATTTTATTTTCTTTTTATATGGACTTCTTTCTGGGAAAGGAAATAATTTCTATTTCTGTTGTTTTTCAGCCATTTTTCAGTTGTGTCCTCTCTTCATGACCCCATTTGGGGTTTTCCTGGCAAAGATACTGGAGTGGTATGCCATTTCCTTTTCCAGTTCATTTTACAGATGAGGAAACTGAGGCCAACAGTAACTTCTGAGGGTCACATTTCTAGTAAGTGTCTCAGACTGGATTTAAACTTAGGAAGTGGAATCTTCCTGACTCCAGGCCACTGCACCACCTAGATGCCCTTTCTTCTCTCCAGACCAAGGCTATTGTTTTATATATTTTGTTTTATATATTTTGTTATATATATATATATGTATATATATATACATATATATATATATATGGAGCTGTTATTTCCCTTCTGATTCTGTAAGATTCCAGCTGAATTGTGCTTCTCACTTCTTCAGATATAGTCCTTCAGCTCCAGACATCAAGCTCTCATTTCATAAGTCCTTAAAATGATTAACTAGGGTACGGGGAAAAATACATACAATTCTTTGGTGTCTGAAAGCAGGGAATACTTTTAAAGGCAATTTGACAGACTCTAGAGGACATATTTTCAGAAGTTCCTGGCCTTGGAGTTTTAAAATGACTATAATATCTTCCAAATGTTTCCAGTTTTGGGTACTTTAAATTTCATTAACTGATATGGGAAATAAGTAGTAATAAGACCATAATTAAATAATGGCCCAATTTTTAGAGGTCCAAGTATCTAAATAAATCTCTGCAGATAAATCTCTTTGGATATATTTTATTCAACTGTCATAGCATTGGTGGCTCACAGATACCAGTTACAAACCTAGTTTTGTGACAAATAGAGGAGATAGGATTTAAACTCATTAGGTAAAACTCCTCAAAATTGAGTTTTCAACTCACCTACCCAGAATGATTTCACATCACCTTTTTCTCTTCACTCTATGTTCCAGTTGGTATGGCCCATTTTCTGGCCTTGGTACGCGATATTTCAATCCCTCCCCCCTTCCCCCTATTCTTGCCCATCTCACAGGACTTTCTATGCCTGGAATACTCTCTTACTTTCCCCTCTTGGATTCCCTAAGTGCTCAAGCCTCTACTCAATTCCCTCAGCTTTTAGTACTCCTCCCCCACTACATATTACAATTAATATGTTTAATTTCATTTTTTTTGTACTTGATGTATTCTCCAAGAAGCATATAATCTCCTTGAAAACTGGGATTGCTTTTTTTTGCCTTTATATGGCAAAAGTGCCTAGCACAGAGTAGACCCTTAATAAATGATTATTCAATGGCATTGAATTTCAGTCAGAACTTCTTTCAGAAATTCTGTTGTCCACATGTCATTCATAGAATTTTTTTTGGCTTTTATGGTATTTTATTTACAATTAGGAAGGTTGAAGGTAGGGAATTAAGAGAGAGAGAATTTCATAGAATTTTGAGATTATAAAGTTTTCAATTGCTAGAGATCAGAGAAGTCACCTATTCCTGTTCATACCTAAAATTTTATCTCTGTACATCTTCTTTTGCATGATGCCATCCAGATACTGTTTGATCCTCTCCAATTAATGGTTACTTCTTCTTCTCAACGCAACCCATTTCATTTTCAGAAAACTGTTATTAACAAGGTTTTTAAAAATACCATATCAAACTTTTCCTCCCTTTGATTTATTTCAGTTACTCCTATTTCTGATCTCTGGATCCATAGAGAACTTTTCCCAGTATAGAGTTCAATTATTTCAAGATATGATCATGACTCAACACTGTGTCAGCCCCCTTCCCAATAAGTTTTCTCCTCATACCATGGCACAAATTTTTCTACTTCTATTTCTTCTCTGAACACTGAACTTAACTATTACAAATTCATTGGATCATTGAAGGGTAAGCAAACATAATAATATAATTCATTGCTAACAGTATTTTCAAAAACTTTGTTCTCCAGACAAAATTCCAACAATTTTTGGCCTTTTTGGTCCAAACTACCCCAACAATGCAGTATCATTTCTGCTCCCAGAAACAAGCACTCCTTACCTCCCAATCTTAGGCACTCCTAAATGGTCATAGAATTATAGATTGGGAGCTGAAAGGGAAGTTAGAAGTCAAATTATTATACATCCTCATTTTACAGGTAGCAAAATTGAAGGGAAATAACCTGCCTGAGGTCCTACAAGGAGTAAGAACCAAGCTGGGATTAAAAACCAGATCACCTGATGCTTGACATGGAGCCCTTTTCACTAAATAATGTTTCTTTGCCAGGACTAGGATGGCATATCTTTCTTTGTTATAACAAGGCATAACTAAACCAGGAATTGACACAGTATTTATTAGCACAGATTCCAGGGGACAGCAGAAGACCTCAGTGTTGATTTCATGTGGAAAAAAAACATAACGGAGAAGAAAAAAAAAGAAACTTAGAAATATAGGGGAAAATTATATATGGAAAATGAGAGCTATTGTGCTGGAAAGATGGAAGGCAGAGTTCCAAGAATTGATTATCTTAGCCTCATCACATACATCTGAAAGGTATCCCATGGCCCTGAGCTTAGTAACCTAAAATCACAATTTTATACATCGATATACAGATCATCTCCTAATCTAGACTTCTGGCCAATAAACAGCACCCATTTATGTTACATTCTCATTACTATATGCACATCACATTTAGATTTTATTAAGTCTGCCTGGGGAACCCCTCTTATCTGGTGACACCTGTAAGCACCTGAGTGAGGCTGATATTTGGATTTTTGCAAAGTACCACTTTTGCTTTGTGCTGAATCCTCTTTGGACAATGAGGAGGCAAGTAAGGTTCAGAAACAGTCTGGTTTTCTATTCCTGCCCCTTTTTAATATTATTACAACTGAATCCTAATCATTATGATCATTGAAAACACTGAGGTACAAAATAGCTTTAAAACTGGCAGAGGTGGAAGGTAGGCATTATCTTTTGCAATGGCTTATGAATAAAATCTTTGTTTTGGCTGACCCATTAAAGTTCTATTCTAACACATGATGCTATATGGCATGGAGGTGATCTCAGGTTTTTGAAAGCTGTATCAGTGGAGCCATGATGATGATGATGATGATGATGATGATGATGATGATGATGATGATGATGATGGTTGTGGNTGATGATGATGATGATGATGATGATGATGATGATGATGATGATGATGGTTGTGGTGGTCATGATGTAGGAGAATGTGAAAAGAGGAAAGAAAGGATGAGGAAAAGGAGAGGGAGATAGAGAATGAGAAGAAAAAACAGGAAATGAGAAGTAAAAGGAAGAGGAAGAGGAAAAGGTGGGAAAGAAGTCAAAGAAAGAACAGGAAAGAGATGAAGACAACTTTCTGGCAGGTCAAATTAAGTTGTAAAGGCTTCTAACAAAGACTTGACATTGGGCTTTGTATCTTTAACCAGAGAGCTAAAGTTTTATCATTGGAGCATGGCTTTTGGGGACATTCTGGTGGCTCATTGGATTGAGAGCCAGGCCCAGAAATGGGAGGTCCTGGGTTCAAATCTGGCCACAAACACTTCCTAACTATGTGACCTTGGGCAAATCACTTGACCCCCATTGCCTAGCCCTTACCACAATTATGCCTTAGAACCAATACCCAGTATTGATTCTAAAATAGAATGTAAGGATTTAAAAAAAATAAAGAACATGGCTTTACCAGATGCTTTGGCCATTGAAACTAATGATGACTATTGACTCTAATGTGGCAGTTATCAGATATTGATGGAGGAATCCCAGAATGATGAAATTAGATGAATTATTGTAGAAAAATACAAAGGAAGGCCAAGAAAGGAAAAGGAGAAAGAAAAAACAAATTGTATAACACAATCTCTTTCTGGAATGGCTCCATTTATGGGTTCCAGTGATTTATTAAATTAGTTATATACGCTGACCATGTCCCAAAACATTGAGGATAGATGATGGATATTGGCAGGTAAGTGGGATACTCGACAGGGTGCTAGACCTGGAACCAGGAAGACTTGGGTTCAACTCCTGAGCCTGACGTTTACTAGCTGTGTGACCCTGGTAAGTCACTTAACTGCTGTGTGCCTCCAAATGGCAATAATAGCACTTTCTTTGCAAGATTGTTGTGAGGACAAAATGAGATAATATTTGTAAAGCACTTTGCAAACTTGAAGGGTTATATAAATCAGCTATACGAACATTAAATTCATAGGTTGATGACTAAGGAAATCATAAACATATCAATTTTGTTCATGATTCCTATATTTCTGGAACATGTTATCCTTAGGAAAATGAGCCCTTTTATTGAGTCATTCATCCTTGGAGAACAAATAATATTATAGACTCTATGCAGTTACCATGACCTTGTGTGGGCTCTTAAGTGTATCTTAAAAGATGGATTTTTGGAAGAAGTGAAAGCCCAGTCCAGCTTTTATAGATATCATATTGTCCTAGGTTATGGTTTAAATTAGTCATCCATTGTTACCCAGATTTACAAATATAATTCTCTGCAAACACATATTACTCCTTTTAGGTGGCAGACATGTTCTTGAAGAAATATAAAGGAGCTTTACCCAGTCAACTATAAGTCAGCAAGAATTTATTTAGCACTTACTATGTGCCAGACAGTATGCTAGGTGATGAGGATACTAAAGAAAATTAAAACAGTCCCTGCCCTCAAGGAGCTCACATTTTGATGGAGGAGACAACATGTAAACACATATATGTATACAAAATATACAGAAGGAAAATTGGAGGTGGTCTTAGAGAGAAAGCCCCAGTATTAAGGGGGAAGGTGGGGCTAAGAAGTCTTCTTAAAAAGGTAATATTTTATTTAAGACCTGAATGAAGCCAGAGGGGCTCCATCTACTCCATCCATCCATCCATAGTGGAAGACAAAGATGAGGAGGAAAAAAAAACCACTCCATTCCTTTGGGGGAAGGACAGGGAAAATTCATGTATTTGGTAGATGAACTATCTTACATAAGGATCATCAAGAAGACTAAAGCCACTGGATCAGAGAATATATGTAAAGGAGTAATGTACAAGATTATAGAGGTAAAAAGGGGCTAACTTTAAAGTAAAAAAGGGTTTTAAAGTAAAAAGAGGATTTTGTATTTGATTCTGGAGACAGCAGAATATCACAGAAATTTATTGAGTAGTAAGTAACATGATCAGACATATGCTTTAGGAAGATCACTTTCATAGCTGAATGAAGTATGGATCAGAGGGGGAAGAGAGGTGAGGAGAATGACAAGCAGGCTTTTGAAATAGTCTCACCAGTGATGAGGTGATGAGAGTTAGGGTAGTAGCAATATCAAAAGACAGAAGTAGGGAGGGGTTTGGAGAGATAAAACAAAGATGAAAGCAATAGGCCAGGGCAACAGATTGGAATGGGGAGTGAGAAAGAGGAAGTGAGGTTGAGGATGCTACCTGGGCTGTGAGCCTGGGTGCCTGGAAGTATGGTGGTACTCCTGATAGTAATAGAGAAGTTAGGAAGAGGGAAAGAATTTTGGGGGAAGATGATGAGTTAAATTTTGGACATGTTGAGTTTTAGATGTTTATGGGACATCTAATACAAAATCTTCAGCAGGCAGTTGGAGATGTGAGACTAGAAGTCAGGAAAGAAGTTAGGGCTGTGCAAATACATTTGAGATCTGTCTCTATAAATGTGATAGTGGAAATCATGGGAGCTTATGAGATCATCAAGTAAAGTAAAATAGTGGGAAAAGAGAACAGGGTTGTAATGTGGGTAATTTGAGGAAAGGTGGGGTATAAGGAAGTTAGAAAGGAGGATGTTGGAGACTTGCTAAGTGGGTAATCTCGGTTACAGGTAGGCTGGGATTAAAGGAGATTCAGGGTATAATAAGACTGAGTCAGGAGTATAACACAGAAGGGAAACAGAGATCTTCTAGGGAGAAGAGAAATTAAACTAAACAGACAAACACAGCAGGCTTACAGACTGGGACTTAGACTCAAACACAAGCTGAGGGAAATAGACTAGGCTGAAATTAACAAACAGGCTTTAGTTAATTTCACAGGAAGGGACCTATTTTGAAGTATCACCTTCCTTCAAGATGGATGCCCCAGCTACCCTCTAAGCCCAGAGTATGTTGTTTCTTTCCCTCTTCTTCCCTCTTGATAACTAACAGACAGATTACACTAATAGGGCTGTTGAAACACAAAAGTGTTCATTTTGTTTGAAGGATGTTTGTTAGGAAGGTGGATCAAAGGAAAGCCCTATCAGTTGTCTCAGGAACCTCAGGTGGGGGAAGGGAAGCAAAGATGGAGTCTGAGTAAGGACCTGCCTTTAAACTCAGCTTTACTAAGTGCTATTACTATCTATAGGGAATAAATGATGACTGACTAACTATAACTAATGCTGTCAATCAGGTAACTCTTCACAGATTTAACTCCTTTCTAATTACTCTCCTTATTAACTCCACAGACATATAAGGTAAGGGAGGGAAAGCAGGGATGGTATTAGGATAGGAAGATATAAAGGGTTTATCTAAAATAATAATTTCTTAAGTAAATATATCAAAGCTAGGCTAAATTTCAATATTAAAGCTAGGTATTATTAATATTAAAAATGATAAAGGCTGATATAATAATATAAATTAGTAATTTAATTAAAGCCATGTTTATAGATAAAGTTATCAGACCACGTGCTTGTAAGCATTCAAAACTGCCGCCTCCATTACTGCCTCCAGTCTGCTAGCCAAGAGCCTACCGGCAAAAAAGACCACTCCCTCCTAACCCAGGAGATTTTAAACCCTCTCTGTGTCAACGTAGACCTTCCCATGCCCCAAAGACCCGGAAACGGAAACCAGTTGGACCATGTTGGATCACGGGAAATGTAGTTTTGATACATTTCCCATGTCCAAAGAAATATATACACTTTTAGATGGCATTCCCAAATTTCACTTTTACAGTATTCAAAGCAGCTCCGCTCATTGACAACCTCCCTCCATGGAAGATCCAGCCAACTGCCTTTTCCTCAAGATTCCAAACCTCTAACAACTTTTGGAACTCAGCCAAAGCTAGAAAAAACTATATGACCCCAATTCTGTATACTACAGGGTCTAGGTCAGAGCCTTAAATGAGGTTAATGGGTACAATCTGGATGAAGGTCAAGCAAAAAAGACTGAAGAGGAATGGTTGAACAGGTAGGATGAGAACCAGGAGAGAGGA
Source organism: Gracilinanus agilis (assembly GCF_016433145.1). Classification (NCBI taxonomy): domain Eukaryota; kingdom Metazoa; phylum Chordata; class Mammalia; order Didelphimorphia; family Didelphidae; genus Gracilinanus; species Gracilinanus agilis. The sequence continues at coordinate 251,835,251 of NC_058134.1, forward strand.
GTGTGACAGAAACCTAGAGAAGATGGAGATCATTAGCAGCAAAGGCTGCAGAGAGGTCAAGAACAATGAAGACTGAGACCAGGTCATTATATTTGGCAGTGAAGAGATCATTAGTAACTCTAGAGATATCAGTTGCATTTTAGTGATGAAGGTGGAAACCACACTACAGAGAGCTAAGAAGAAAATGAAAAAGGAGATGAAGTAGAGGCATGGATTGCAGATAGCTTTCTTAGAATTTAACCATGAAAAGGAGAACTGTAGGATGTCAGAAAGCAAGACAAAGATGGATGGAACAAAGAGTAGGAGTAAAAGCTTAGTATTTTCACTAGTTATTTGTTAATTTCTCCTCCAACGTCTTGCTATCAATAATATTATTGAGATGGATATGGGAAAGTGTTCAAAGTAATAGTCAATGTAATCAATTAGTAAACACTTATTTAGGAACTTCTCTGTGCCACTAAGCACTTGTCATGGTCTATGATCTTGATTAGCAATATAGTATATTTAAAAATTGACCCCTTCAATTCAAGCCAACTAACATTTAAGTAATTGCTGTGTTCTGGGCACTGTTCCAGATGCAGGGAAATGAGCTTATAGCATTCTGGAAGGGATGGTGAGGTTGGGAGTTAAGATGAAAGGAGGGCAAAAAAAAGAGGAAAGAGGAAAAAAACACTTTTACCTTTCAGTGGTGGTAGGAGAAGACTTCGTGGAAGGAGGTATTTTAGGAGGAAGAAGTATTTAAGGCATGTGTCTTGACATCAAGAGAGTCTTTTACAGTTAAGGAAGTGCATGAAGGGAATAAAACAAAACAAAACAAAAATGCAAAGAGAAAGAAATCAGGTAAAAGTGGGAACCATTATCTAGTTTGGTTGGAATATAGGATATAAAAAGTCTTGTGAAATAAGATTGGCTTGGCTGAGATCACAGAAGGTCTTAAACAGCAGAGTCATGAATGCTTTGGTTTAGTCAGCAATGTAGTCTACGTATTGGGTTGGCTAGAGATTATTATTGTTTTCAGTCATTTCGGTTGTTTCTAAATATTTGTAAGCCCTTTTAAGGTTTTCTTGTCAAAGAAACAAACTGGAGTGGTTTGAAGTTTCCTTCTCTCGATTCTTTTCTAGATGAGGAAACTGAGGCAAACAAGCTTAAGTGATTTCCCCAGGGTCACACAACTAGGTAAGTGTCTGAGGCTGGATTTGAACTCCAGATGATGTCTTGTCTTATTTTTTTTTTCTGTATTGTATTATACTGTATTGTACTGCAGCATATTGTATTGTATTTTAACTCTTAATTTTGACTTCCAATGAAGGGCTCTTTTTACTATACCACACTGCCTCTTGCTGCTCTTGCTGCTGCTGCTGCTGCTGCTGTTACTACTACTACTACTACTACTACTACTACTACTACTACTACTACTACTACTACTACTACTACTACTGCGACTACTACTGTTATCCTTAATACTAACAACATTATAAATGTTCATTACATTTGGAATTACTACATTTAGATTTAGAAAGAATTGTAAAGACTATCTAGTCTAATTCTTTCATTTCGCAGATTAGACATTTGAAACTCAGAGGAAAAAAATATTTACTTCCTTACCCAAAAACCTTTAATGGTTTTCCATTACTTATAGGACGAATCTCAAATTTTGTGTTCTAGCACCCAGAACTTCTAGCTGTGTAATCCTGGGCAAAACATATAACTTCTCTTATCCTCAGTTTCTTCATTGGTAAAATGGGGCAATAACAATGTCCTTATCTGAGGGCTATTATGAAGACCAGATGAGATAAGATAAAATACTTAAATATATTTGAAACTACAGATGATATAGACAGACATGATGGATAGTATTTATTAAATATTTAACTGTATACAAATACAAAGCAAGATAATTTTCTCCCTCAATGAATGCAGACAACACATGGAATGAAAGGTGTGTGTGTGTGTGTGTGTGTGTGTGTGTGTACGCACATGCTTATATTGTGTATAGATGGCTAAGAAATGATGTGCATAGTCTGGAACCCAGAAAAAGAAGGGAAGAATGCATCTGTGAGATCCAGGGGGTACACAGGGTAGAACCCAAGTTTTTGCGGTGTTAAAGAGATAAGGATGAAGGGTGGAGAAAAAGTTTCTATACTTCTATGTAAATCCTGTCTATTACTTTTATTTACTTGAGTTTACAGTGGTTTTTCCATCCTCTGCCTCTTACAAGTAAATATTTGTCTACGCTATCAATTTAGCTCTTTATCATAGTATCGCAGAGCTGGAAGGACTCTAACAGTTTATGTGTTAACATTTATTTCTTTTTTCATATGAGGAAAATGAGTCATGAATCCATTAAATAATTGTCCCAGCTCATAGGTGATTAGTAACAGAAATAGGATTGGACATAGAGGGTCCTGGATCCTGGGGCTATATTCTTTCTCCTAAACTATGCTGCCTATTACTCATAAATGCCTTCTATTGTGATTGAATATGTACAAGTGTATTAACTTTTCTCAAATACATCATAAGACCATTAAGAGAAGACGGTATTTTTTGTTTTGTGTCTTCCATCATACATAGTACAATGCTATTCACAAAGATACTTGACAAATATTTGCTGAATAGAGAAATATTATATAATCATGATTTTATTGCAACACACTTTGGAATGAAGGTGGATATTAACAAACTAACCTTCCACAACATTTTGAAATGATCCCATCCTAATTGTCAATTATTGGTAAAACATTGGAGTTCATCTATGATTTAATATTTCATTGTCACATATCTAGTAAATATCAGAGGCTGGAATTACATGAGATGCTCCTAACTCAAGGTACTACCCTCCATCTATGATGTGGCTATGTGACACCATCTTTCTATACCTGTGTCATATTATAAAATCAACCCAAAGACATAACCCAAAGGATCATAGTTCCAGATCTTGAAAGGGCTTCAGAAGCCTTGAATTCAACTACTTTATTTCACAGGTGATGAATCTGTTGTCCATGAAAATTAAGTAACTTGTTTAAAGTAAAAAACCCATTGGATGTCAGTCAGGATTTGAACTCAGACCCTTTGACTCCAGAATCACTTCTCTTGACTCTGTACTAAATTGCTTTCCATGTATGGCTTAGGATTAAACAGATAAAGAAAGTGGTAGAAAAAAGAGTGAGAGAACACTTTCAGTAGAAAGATGGATGTGATAACAGAAGGAAGTGAGCTAACTAGCTATTATTTGTTTTGATGTTTGAGCACATTTAGGGATACATTATGGTTTGGAGAAAAGTTTTAGAGCTTGTTAGAGGGATAACAGAAGGCTGATTCATTATTGGGAAGGTTGGAGTCATGTTTCTAAAAAGAAATCATGTCTACAAGCTACATCAAGAATATCACACATCCTGAAAACCCAACCCATATACACCCTCCTGACATAGCATGAGTTCAACAGCAAAACCAGAGAATGTTAGAACTAGATGGGACCTTATACATCATATATTGCCAGGGTTCTTAATCCAAGGACTATGAATTTATTTATTTTTTGGCAAGCATACTACAGTGTAATTATTTTCCTTTGTAATCTTATGCATTTTATTTGATGCATTTAGAAACATTATTCTGAGAAGGCTTCAATGGACTGCCAAAGGGGTCCATGAAGCACACAAAAAATTCAAAAAATTCAGATCTAGTACTCTCTTCACAAAATTTTGAAAATGTTCCTCCTTTGAGTGGTTTGATTAAAGTTTTATTCATTTATAAATTTTGTTTTTCTACTGAAGGCATTCCATCTAAATCTTTCCCCATTCCTCCAATGTCCCATCCCTAGTCATGAAGAAAAACTTTCAAGGAAACCAATAAACACCATATGTAAAGCTCTACTTCTCTAATGAGCAGAGGGAATTGTGATTTATCATCAGTTCTCCCAATTATAATTGGCCATTATGGTTGACCAGAGTTCAGTTATCCAGCCTTCTTTCATTGTTGTTTTTATTTATAGAAGTCATTATGTATTTTATTCTTTTTTTGGTATATTTACTCTATTTTGGTTCATGTGAATTTTTAAGTTTCTCTTAATTCCTAATCATTCTCATTTCTTACAAAACAATAAGATTCAGTGATATTTGTATACATAATTTGTTCATTCTATGTTGAGTGGGCATATTTTTATTTTTTAATGTAACTTTTCCTATTATAAAAAAGGGTTACTGTGAAAACTGTGGCAGATATTTGTCTGTCTTTGTCAACTTATTTTCTAGAAAGTTAAAAAAGCCATCATAAACAATACAGTATTTGATTCTAACATCTCATACATTTTTAGAAATGCAAGAAAAAAGATCTTTCAAGTAAGTTTCCCTTTTCCCCACCCCCAACTTTGTCTATTTCACATTATAAATACTCCTTTACTGGGAAAATCTATTAACCAAATGTTTTCCATCATTGCACCTACCCCATTAAAAGTGCAAGTGAACCTGTGAACTATTAAATTATTATGTATTAAAATTCAGTTGGTTAAAGAAAAAACATGGTGAAATTCAGAGAAGAAATGTGGCTATTTTAATTCCTCAATCATATCCTTCACCAAACTGTCAGTTCAATTTTCTCAGAAAACTTTTTCTCCAAGTGGCTTTTTCATTTCCCCCCAGAATCATGAATTATAGATTATGCATATGTGAGCACTGTAAAGCAAAGCAAAACAAAACAACAACATAATCAGGCTATCCCTGTCAATGTTCCAACACTTTTAAATCATCCTGATTTCAGATTCCAAGTTTGGACAGAAAAAAATTTTCTTAGAAATGACATTCATATATTATAATAAAAGAAAGAGAAATTTTCCTTTTAGTTATGAAAATTCACTGACCTTTAAAAAAGATGTTAAATGCTGCAATTTATTTTTCTGACTCCATTTATTTGATGGTCTGAGTTTTCATCCTACCAGCCACATTGTTTTCCTGTTATTTATTTTAGAATTCATCTGCATATGTCTTTTAGTTTTCTTAAAAGCTCAATTGACCTTTGTGATATGAACACAAAATGTCCAATACATCTTAGTTTCCATTGCTCTCTTTGGCTAAACTGAAATGGAAAATAAGAGACATTTTCCCTTTTTCACAGCCCTATGAACCAGGGTTCAAATGAAATATATTAAAAGGGGTTCAGAAGAAGACCTGAAAATTGATTTTTACCAACTAGAATGATTGCAGCAATAGAGGCACAATGAAAACTACATTTTTCTTTGAATTATTAGTTGGATGTTATACAACATAATTCAATTTATATAATTCAATTAATTTAAACAAATATATATATATATTAATTTACCATGTGCAAGGCAGAGACAAACATGAAATAGTGAAAAATCTTTAGCATCATGAGAACTGGGTGAAGTCATACCTTTTCATCACCTCCTCCTTTTCCAGATGTTCTCTTAAATAATATATTCTAGAATTTTCTTAGGGATGGATTTAAAGCTCATTGTCATATAATTTTTAGGTTCTGTGAGAATTGAATAGTTCTGGCTTCTTTCTGTAGTAAATTTTTGTCTCATCTACCTGAAGAGGTAGTTCTATCCTCTTCTTGGGTCTCTTTTTCTCTAACATAGGTTAAAGATCTTTTTATTTTGTCCTTTGCTTTCCTCTAAGTCCCCAGCTAATTTTGAAAATTAATGCTGACACCATTTCTGTTGCATCATTTTACTCTTTTCTTAAAATTCAGAGCAAAGTTGCCTGTCCACATGGATAAAATTCACACCTAAAATCCCTTATCAAATAATAAATTCTGGTTTTTCACCCCAAACTCTTAGGCTAGATCTCAGGAATTCTGTAAGTCATGGTTAAGGTTTTTTTAATAAAATATTTCAGGCTATTCTTTGAATAAGATGGAAAGATGTATTAGGATATATATATATATATATATATATATACACACATATATATATATGGAAGTGGTTGAATTTATTGGACCCCAAATATGGTCTATATTATTTATAATGTCTAGCTTTGCCTTTATTTTTAATTTTCTAATTATATTTTTAATTAGCAAGAATTTAGTTTTTCTTTTCTTCACCTGCCTGCCCCGCATTAAAACAAAATCATTGTAACAAATGAGCATAATCATGCAAAACAGATTCCCATATTGTCTCTGTCCAAAAAGGAAAAAAAAATCACTTCTCTGCCATGAATTGAGCAGCGTTCTTCATCATGGGTTCTCTAGAATCATCATAAATCAGTCTGAACCATATGTCTTCTGGGACCCACAGTGACCTTGCATCAGAGATCTTAAGTGTTCAGAATTGTTCATTTTTTAAAATATTGATATTCTTATTTAAATTGTTTTCTTGATTCTTTTCACTTCACTTTGCACTAGTATATACTAGTCTTTGGAGGCTTGCCATGTCCTTCTCTAAACTCTCTGCTGACTTCCAGTCTTGATTCTCCTGCTACCTTTCAGACAGCTTACACAGGATATCTAGATTCATTAAAACATAACCTTTTCCTTCTTTCTTAGAATAAATACCAAGTATCAATTGCAGTGCAGAAGGGGGGTTAGATTGAAGCAGTTGGGAATGGCGACTTGCCCTAGGAAGTATCTGAAGCCAGATTTAAACCCAACTCCTCCGGACTCCAGGCTTGGCTCTCTATCCACTGAACCACTTAGCCAGACCTTGTCCTATAGACATCTTCAACTTAACAGGTCCAGGACTGAATTCATTATCTTTTCCCCCAAGCTGTCCCCCATGCCTAACTTCCCTATTACAACTATGATAATTAGATTGTCTACACTGCCCATCTTTAGATTTAATCACCAAAGGTGAGAACACCTCTAATTCTGGGAGGTCTGTAACCCATGTGTGCTAGAGTGGGTGACGAATCAGAATCAACTGACCGCCCCCTGGGCAGTCCTATGAGAAGCATCTATTGTGATCAGACATGCAAACTAGGGAGGAGGCACAGGAAATGACGCAAAAGTGACCCCTTTAAAAGGAGAATATCTTCTGCTGAAGAGGGTCTTCTGGTGAAGAGCTCTTCAGGGTTTTCTAGTTTTCCTGATTTGTGGAGGAGTGCTGGCTGGAACGCTGAGACCTTGGTGAGACTGCTTTCAATATCTTCTTTAGAAGTCCATGTGGTGAGTTTAAAGACTAAATCTTCCTGAACTTCTCTTAAAGAACTTCACTTTTAATAGGCCTGTGGCCCTCTGACTCTCTGCTGAGGATTAATTAGATCTACCTGGATTAATTAGAGATCTGTAGTAATTTACCTACTGTGTTAGATTCTTATTTCCTTATTTCCTCTCTCTCTTCTCAATTGTAAATAAACTTCCATAAAAGTCAATTTTGACTTGAGATTATTCTTAATTGAGGATTGATAATTGTTCAATCCTCTGGCGACCATCTTTTAATATATTTGACCCCAAAACCCCTTTTCCACCCTTACACAACAGAGGGTCACATCCTTCTTATTCTCAACTCTTCACTCCTCTTATTCTCCATCTCTTACCAAGATTTTTTTTTATTTCACCTTTACTCCTCCTTCTCTATGATACTACCACTCACTCCCCTGGGGCAGGTCCTGATTACCTCATGCCTAGACCATTGCCAAAGCCTCCTTATTGCTCTGTCTCATCTTTCCTCATTCAAATCCATCTTTCACTGAGCCACTAAAGGGATTTTCCCAGAGTGCAGGTCTGACTAGATCACCCACTGCTTCTTCTCAAGTACATTTTCAGTCATCTCTAGGAGCAAATACAAAATCGTCCAGCATTCAAAGACCTTCATATTCGATGCTCATTTTATCTCTCTAATCTCATTGTACCTAATACCCAGGTATAGGTGTCTGTCTGTCTGTGTCCCTCCCTTCCTTCTAATGTTATCTTGTGTTAAAATTTCCTTAGAATATAGGATTCTTCTTAGATTTTACATCCGCAATTCCTGCTTCTAGGCAGGCTAAGGATGATGGTTCTCTTGAAATACAAGGCGTTCCGTCAATCAGGTGTTCACACCAAGTACAACATCAATGTGATGATCCTCCAAAGGAGGGGGATGAATTGCTTAGGGAGGGTTGAGTGACCCAGGTAAGAATACTCCCATTTCAGTCACTGATGGGATTATGTCCATAAAGAGTATCTGCACTTGTAGACTAGGTGACAAGGGTTACAAGGGGAAGCCAAGGCTTGAAGAAAAGAAAAACAAAAGGAAAAAAAACAGAAAATAAGAATGGAATATTATTAAGGGAAGAGGAAGTTTTCTGGTTTTGTCTTTTTATCCTCTGCTTATAAAAATTAATGTGAATATATATGTATATTTGCTTTTCCAAATACTCTATTTCATTCTTTACTGCAATTTCTTATGAATGCAGAATATTCCTCTTCTTGAATTGAAGGTTTTATTGCTGTCAGCTTGCAAATTTTGTCATTCATATAATCTTTTAATGATTTTATTTTTGCTTCCCTTCTGCTAAATTTTTTTCCTGTTTAGTATTTTTAAATTCCACATTTGTTATTCTCTTTCACAGAGCATCTGCTTTTCTTGGATAAATTCTCTATCTTATCTTCAATTTTTCCCACTCTGCTATATGTGTTTTTATTTCCTTAAATCAGCATTGAGAGGAATTCACTCCCAATTTCTTACTTTAATATTTTCATTCCCTTTTTTTGAACCATTCTGGAACTGTTCTTCTAAGATCTCTTGAGAATATACAGGAATTTGCCTTTTATCAAGTAATATTTTCCTTACACTATAATACTGGTTCAAGGTGCTTGAAGTTTATGTATTTTTATGATCTTTTCTTTTGGTTTATCATATTGCATGGTAGTATTTTATTCAGAATTTCTCTCTTGAAGTTTTGGTTGTTAGCTTTTCTCTTGTATTTCCTATTTCTTACCCTAATGTTTCTTTTCCTTTTTACTTCTTCACTGAGCCCTGAGTCTGTTGAGTAACACTGAGCTCAGTCAGGTAGAATTCATACCCTAGTTAAGCTCCATAAGAAAGACACTAGCTTCAGCTAGGTTTTTAGTACCTTTTTCTTCAGACTCATTGTTCTACTTGTTCCTGGTCTATACAGCCTACGAGGCACATTTTCTGACTTTCCCCAACATTTCTTTTTATTCATCTCCTCTCTGAAAAGTTATGACTAGGCAGAATCAGTATCTGCCTCTTCTTGTGCCATTAGGATTGAGGTAGGAAGCCTTTATCACCGTCACTACTTTCAACTAGTTCCTGAGCTAGAATATCTTGAGCTTTATTGGGCTTACCATGATCAGATATGGGTACATTTGAGTTGATTGAAGAGTAGGGAAGCTGAAAGAGAGATGTAAGTATTAAAGTTAGGCAAAATCAATTCATGAAATCTTATACTTTTAATCAATAGGTACCAGAGTGAGGGAAGGTACTATCATTTTAGTTTGTGCATTCAGTTTTAATTAACTCGATATTTGGAACATAATCTCTTTTTAAGTTTTGATTTTGAAAAAAATGGGTAGCAAGCAGCTATCCCACAAACTTGGTGGCCATTTATTACCTTGATAATATTTGTTGCTGAATTGAATCATAGGTTCTTTCCTCTGAACTCTTTCAATATTGTTCTCCTAAAATCTAGGGTTTGACTCTCCACAGTTTTTACCTCCTCTCTCAAGATCCTTACATATGACTCATTTCATCATTCAGGGACATTTTCATGAGTAATCTACAAAGGAAAAATCACAGTCCTTTGTTGACAGCATAGTGTTGACAACAGGCTTCTTTTGACTTGTTATAATGTCAGAGCCATTTACCACTCTAAAATTGCTGCAAGACACTTTTTCAATAATTGTATTCAGTACTCTAATGAATGATTGTCAGATGTTTCATTTTGCCACTGTTCTTTGCCGGTGATCAATATCGATATGCATTCATAAACCTCAATTTGTTTCTTCTAATTTTAACATGACGTTAGTGGAATGTTTCATTATTTTCCATTTTGCCTTTTTTAAGCAATAATTACCAGTAAAGAAGAATATTATTTTTGTGAGTTACTGAGCTATTGAGTACCCTCCTGGATACCCAGGCAAAATGGATAAGAAGACCTTTATCTAAAGGTCCTTTGACTCAGAATTACCCTGGGAATAACTCACTCACTCACTCTTTAAGACATCGCAGAGCACATCAGGAACTCAAGAGATACAAAATACCAGCACCGCAGCACCCCTTGGCAGATGTCGCAAGGGAAGACAGTTGGCATTTGATAGAGCTGTGCTGGTTTGACTGAGCCAGCAGCTGCTCTGGGGGCTTTCCTTCCACTTCTGAGCCAAGGAAGGAATCCATGATCCCCTTTTTGCTTGATTAAGGCTGTTTATGGCCAAGGATGCCCAACAGGGCTATGCACACTACCACTGTGCCTACCTCTGGCTGGCACATTCCTGAAGACATCATGGGGACATCCTAGCACATTGCAGCCATCTGACTAGGGCAAGTGATATTCCACCAGGTGGTTGAATGATCAAATATGTAGTTGATTGCCAGGGTGTCTTATATAGAATCCACTGCCATTGGTAATGCCATTGGTTTTAATTTGGCTTAAGAATCCATAGTCCAGAGAAGCTAGATAGCTCAGTGGATAGAAAGCCAGGCACAGAAATGGGAGGTGATTCTGGGTAAATGTGCCCTCAGACATTTGCTAGTTGTGTGATCCTGGACAAGTCACTTACCCCGAGTTGCCTAGCCTTTACTGCTCTTCTGCCTTGGAACTGAGGCTTGGTATTTAACCTAAGACAGAAGGTAAGTTTTTTTTTTT
>NC_058134.1:251875551-251886692 GCF_016433145.1 Gracilinanus agilis
TCTTTTAGTGTTGAGGCTGTCAGATCCTGTGTGATCCTTATTGGTGCTCCTTGATATTTGAATTGTCTCTTTCTGGCTTCTTTTATGATTTTTTCTTTAACTCGAAAGCTCTTCAATTTCGCTATTATATTTCTGGGTGTTGACTTTTCTGGGTCCAGTGTAGAGGGTGTTCTATGGATCCTTTCAATGTCTATATTGCCCTCTTGTTGTAGAACTTCAGGGCAATTTTGCTGAATAATTTCTTTAAGTATGGAGTCCAAGTTTCTATTAATTTCTGCCTTTTCTGGAAGACCAATGATTCTCAAGTTGTCTCTTCTAGACCGGTTTTCTTGGTCTGTCACTCTCTCATTGAGATATTTCATGTTTCCTTCTATTTTATCAGTCTTTTGACTTTGTTTTATTTGTTCTTGTTGTCTTGAGAGATCATTGGTTTCTAAATGTTCGATTCTAGCCTTTAAGGACTGGTTTTCGGCTTTAATGTTTTGGTTTTCGGCTTTAATGTTTTGGTTTTCGGCTATAATTTTTTGGTTTTCCTTTTCAATCTGGTCATTTTTGGTCTTCAGTTGACTTGTCTCACTTTCCAATTGCGAAATTCTGCCTTTTAAACTGTTATTTTCTTGCCGGATTTCTTCCATCTTCCTCAGCATTTCATTTTTAAACTCTTCCATAACTTGTGACCAGCTTTCATTTTTTGGGGGAGGTTTGGATTTTTGTTTTCCCTCCTCTGGTGTCTGGATTTTCTCTGTGTAGAAGTTGTCCAGTGGTCCAGAGTTTCTCTTGATAGTCTTTTTCTTCTGCACTTCCTTATTGCTGGCCATTGTTAGCCCCGCCCCTTTTCAGCTTTGTCTTTGCACTCCGGGTCTGCCTGGGCCTTGCAAGCTTGGGGGGGGGGGGCTCCGGTCTCCTTGTCCTCGGGGTCAGGCCTCCTGGTAGTTCCCGGTCTGCCCCTCTGCCCGAGGTTCCTTCAGCAGTCTTTGGGGCTGCTTCCATAGCCCTGCTGGGTCCGCAGGGGGTCCTCACTGGAGGTCCAAGCCTGGGCTGGAGATCGTTATTCAAGCCTAGAGCACTGCCTTTGCCTGCGCTGATGCTCTTAGGGCCCTGCTTTCACCCCTGCAGAAGGTAGTGAAAGTCTGTGGGCTGGAGATCTTTATTCGCCCCTGAGGCGATGCCTTCAGAGCTTGGGAAAGGCAGTGTTTTAGGGGCCTTTGTCCCGGCCCTAGGCAGTGCCTTCACCCACGTGGAGGCTGGGGGAAAGTCCCTGCACGCCCCCAGCCACCTGGGGTCCCTCGCCTTGCAGCGCACAGGTACGGGCTCAGGGGCTGCCAGTGATTTTCTGGTTGCCCCAGTCCTGTTTACCCGCTTGTGCGGTGTGGGGGGTGGGGGAGGGGCTTCTTCCTCTCGTGTTCTAGTGTGAACTGTTTCACCCCTTTATAGCGTGGAAATGCCCCGATTCTGCGTACCTTCAATGCTGCGCCCTGTTGTGGGGTTTCTTCGTTCCTCTGGACTCGTTTTTATTTCCCCTTGAGGGGTCCTGTGTGGTTCGGTCAGGAGAGATCGAGCAGCTGCTCCTTACACTGCCGCCATCTTACACGGATGTCAGCTTTTTTGATTGATTTATTGTGTCTGACTCTTCATGACCTCATCTGGAATTTTCTTGGCAAAGATATTGGAGTACTTTACCATTTCCTTCTTCAGCTCATTTTACAGATGAGGAAATGAGGCAAACAGGGTTAATGACTTGCCCAGGGTCACACAGCTAGTGTCTGAGGCTAAATTTGAACGCCACGGCTGACACTTAGCTGCCCCATCTATATGCTTACATTTGCCCAAAATTTAGCCACTCATAATGGATATTTATTATCTTAAACAAAATTATTTATTATAACCCTGGATATAGTAATGTAAGAAACATTTATTATAATCCAAGTCTGTTTATATAAGGCTCTCCACATTGGTGGAGAAAATAATGATTCAAGTCTATGAACCTGCTCTTGAGGGTGCTAAGTGATCTGGTAGATAGATCAATAGGCCTGGATTCAGGAGGACTTTAGTTAAAATTTGACCTTAGATAAACTGTGTGACTAGTTCTGTGACCCTAGTAAAACATTTAACATTTGCTTTAATTTCCTCAACTGTAAACTGTAAAATGGGGATAATTATGACCTCCATCTCACAGTTGTTGTAAGGAGTGAATGACATTTATATCTATATCTATATCTATATCTATATCTATATATCTCGCACTTAGAAGGATTGGTGGCACATAGTAGGCACTGAATCAATACTTCTAGCCTTTCCCCTTGAGGAATTATATTGGCTCAAAGTCTTGGGAGATGAGACATTTTTCCTTCCTGCTTTGAGAGAGGATATGTGATTCTTGATCTTCAAAGATAAATTCAGAGAGAAAGAGAGCAGGCTTTTGAAGGTAGACATAGAGGAAAGCTGGTCCTCTAATGTCATTAATTTCCAGTTAGCTTTCCTAGATTCTTTCAATTTCTATTTTACCCTCTGGTTTGAGGACATCTGGAACAGTTTACTTGACAATTTTTTAAATATAAGGTCTAGGCTCTTTCTTTGATTATGACTTTTAGGTAATGCAATAATTCTTGATTGTTTCTCCTTGAACTATTTTCTAAGTCAATTGTTTTTCCTATGATCTATTTCACCTTTTCTTTCCTAAAAAATTATTTTGACTTTGCTTTATTGTTTCTTGATATCTCATGGAGTTGTTAGCTTCCACTTACCCCATTACAATTTTTAAGTAATTTTTTTTTTCACTGAACTTTTAAACCTCTCTTTCTGTTTGGCCAATTCCTTTTTTTTTTTTAACTTCATCTTTCAACTTAGAATCAATGATATGTATTGGTTCCAAGGCAGAAGAGTGGTAAGGGCAAAGCAATGGAGGTTAAGTGGCTTGTTCAGGGTCACTAGGAAGTATCTGAGGTCAGATTTAAACCTAATGCCTCCAATCTCTAGGCCTGCCTTTAGATCCACTGAGCCACCCAGTATTTTTATGCTTTTTACTAACCTTTTAATAGATTTCATAATTTTTGTCCTTTGCTTTCATTTCTTTGCCAAATTCATCCTTTATTACTCTTTCAATTTTGAAAATCAATTTTAAACTCTTCTATGAATTTTTATTTGGCTCATGTCTGATTCACATTTTTCTTTGAGGCTTTGCTAATAGTTATTTAAACTGTTTTGTCTTCTAGGTTTGTATCTTAATTTTCCTCTCACTATAGTAGCTTTTTATGGTCAGGTTTTTTTTTTTCTGTTGTTTGTTCATTTTCTACTCTATTTCTTAATTTTGAAATTTATGCTAGTGTTAGACTCTGTTCAAGGTTTGAGGAAAGGAGAGGCATTGTTTCAAGCTTCAAGTTTTTTTTCACACTTCTTTTTTCAGAACTAGTTCTATGTGTTTGGAAGTTTTCAGTGCTTCCAAAGTGGTGTGATCTAGAGAGAGGTATGGTTATTGCTCTCCCTGTTTTCACTCTGGTCCTTACCCAGTTAGGGCCCTTGATCCTTTGAGATTCCAATTGTTACACCTCAAGGTTTCTGATCCTTTGGGATCAGAAGTGATGCTGCCTGACAGGACTCCTACTCCCTGTAACCAAAAGTACTTCTCCTTGCATTTGAACTATGCTCAGAAATAGGTATAGACAATGGCAGTGCCAAACAGTTTCACACCTCTGTTTTAGGATGCATCTTGTACAATTGCTCCAGATGTACAGAAAACTCAAGTTAGAATTGAAAGGAGAGGGACAATTATGTTCAGTAACTTTTAGGAATAAATGATACCTATCACTGCTAGGTTTGCAACCCAAAGAGATAATATTGAAAAATATTTGTACAAAAATATTTATAGTCACTCTCTTTGTGGTGGCAAAAATTTGGAAAATGAGGGGGTGTCCCTCGATTGGGAAATGGCTTAATAAATTGTGGCATATGATGGTGATGCAATACTATTGTGCAATAAGGAATGATGAACTGCTGATTTCCATATGAGCTAGGAGGACCTCAACAAACTGATGTGGAATGAAATGAGAACCAGGAGAGCATTTACACAGAAATAGAAACATTGTGGGACAATCATATGTAATCAACTTTGCTACTAATAGAAATGTAATGATCCATAATAATCCCAAGGGACTTATGAGAAAGAATCCTATCTGCATTGAGAGAAAGAACTGTGGGAGTTGAAACTCAGAAGGAAAATGTGATTTTTTTACTTTTTTATATGGGTATTGGATGTGAGGTTTTGGTTTTTAAAAGATTATTCTATTACAAAATTAATAATATGGATATAGGTATTGAGTGATAATACATGTATAAAGTACAATTTGTATACATGTATACAGTAGAATTGCTTGTTGGCTCTGGGAGGGGAAAGGGGAAAGAGAAGGGAAAGAACATGAATCACAACCATGGAAAAATACTTAAATAAAAAAGAATAAATGATACTTAAGTGCTAGATCCTACAAAACCCCATTTTAAAAACTACTATTATAAACCCAGTGATACTATTTTATTGGGAATCAATGTAATGTTCAAAGAATAAAAAATTATAATTGATTAATAATATGATTGAAAGATGAATAATATTTTAAAGTAAGCTCTAGTATATTATCAGTGATGATATGCACATTAAAAGTGGTATGGAAGCAGAGAAGGTATTGAGAAAACAATTTTGCAAGAGTGAGGGGGTAATAGATTGACATCTGATGGATTGCACTGTTAACAGTAAAATGTTTAAGAACCAAAGGAAGCTCTCCAGTATTTTGAGTTTGAGTTTGGTCCACTATGAAGAATTTGTAGAATATCAACATCTATATATATATATATACATATAAATATATATATCTGGAGGAGTTGTCATCTATCATGGTATAGGAAAAAAAACCTTAACTGATGAGAGATCCATTAAAGTATTAAAGAAAAAGAAAAAATGAATATGTATTTATGGGATAGAAGTATTGGGGATGGCACTTTTGAATTTTGAGTATCTAGGAATTTTTCATCTGTATTATAAATATTTTGTTCTAGAAGTGAAGAGGGGCTGTGCATGGTAAGCACCAAATAACATCACAAAAAAATGAAATTGATTTTATTACAGAAAGTGAATGAAGACCACAAACCAGGTTTTTGTATATAGGCAGGCTATTGATTTGGTAAGGCAAAATATAAATTCAACATCAAATTTGAGGAAGAAGGAAAAATATATTATCTACTGTTGCATATACTCCAGTCTTATATATTTAACAAATAGACTGTTGAAAACTGGAAAAGAGGAAATGAAGAAAAAATCTAATGTTTACCCAAAACCAAATGGTGCTTTGTGGAAATGGAAATGCCAAACTCCTTATGGTTCTAAGAGATCTGGCTAGCTCAGCCCATTAACTTTAACTCTTCTGTGGTAAAAGGATACGCCTAATTAGTAGGCTGAGTGGATTTATTCAAGTGGTCCATCGTCTCAGACTCATGAGAAGGCATCGATGAAATGTACTCTGCGCCACTGAAGGGAGTGCTCCCAACGATGAAATCACAACCTCTTCCTGTTAGCTTGCTGTTTGGTAACAAAAAAGAATTTTTCATTTACTTCAGAAGTTAGCAAATAAGCATCCTTAGACAGAAACGTTTTAGTTCTGGAAGGTAGGAAGGGCCAAGCAAATGGAGCCAGTGATGGAGTCTGCCAGTGGCCATAGCAGCAAAGTCCTTTCAAGAGCTGGACATGAGGAACGTCCTGTTTGACCCACCGCAGAAAGGATCCAGATGGCGCCAGGAAGTAACCTATTCAGTGGCTCTGCCGTCCCCAGGAGTGAACAGTATGAAATCTATGAACAAAAAAAGAATGTCTAGGACTTGGAAGTAGCTTTCTCTTACCTGTGGTGTATGTGTGCCATGCAGGTGTGTTTATGTTTTGGGGAGGGTATTTTGGAGTGACCTCTCAGTTGGAGTCCTCTCCTCAGGAGGAGCTGAATAGAGGGCACCATGTACCTCCAGACTTGTGGGGATCACGTCGGACTTTGGTTCTTCCTGTACTTTCCCAGGAAACATTCCTTTATAAAAGTTAATTGATGTTATCTGTTTAAATGACACCAGGGAGCAAAGTATGGAGAGCTTCTGAGCTATAATATTAGGAACAACAAACTCTCCAATAAACTAAAGAATACCAAAGAGAGCCAGCTGCCCTCTGGGGAGTGAGCCCAGAATATTGCTCCTTATTTCTTTCTATTGTACACATATTATTATATTTGCAAATGTCCTTACACATGGTTTCTATAAACTGTTTTTACACATATACCTTTATTGCTGTTTCAGTTATATCTGGCTCTTTATGAGCCCATTTGGGGCATTCATGGCAAAGAGACAAGGGTGTTTTCCATTTCCTCCTCCAGCCCAGGAAACCAAGGTAAGCAGGGTAAAGTGACTTGCCCAGGGTAATACATCTGTTAAGTGTTTGTGACTGGATTTGAAGTCATGAAGATGAGTCTTCCTGATCCCAAGCCTACTGTTGTATCCACTGTGCTACCTAGCTGCCTGTGACTCCTACCTGTATATGTCCCCTAATCTATTTATTTTGGTCTTTTAGAGAGTCCCTCTCTGCCAGTTACTTGCTAATTAGAATGCAGTAAATTAGTCTCTGTGCTTTTTATTTTTTCAGAGAACTTCCCCTCTTGTAATAATAGAACCTAATTTGCCTCAGGAGTCAGAGTATTTGAGTTCAAATCCTTCCTGTTGGAACAAACCATTATCTTCACTGGGTCTTTGTTTCTTCATTGGTAAAATGAGAGGAATGGACTAAATGGCCCCTGCTTTCCCTTCTAGCTCAAGATCCAAAGTTTTAGGGTCCTCTTATATCAACTTCCATTATAGAATTTGATTTCGTGGGATACGACCTATTCCTCCCCTAAACCATTTGAATTTTTTCCCCCAAATATCCAGAATGTATTTCAGACTATGCCCCCTGCTGTCTGCTTCACCATTTCCAGTCTCCTTCGCACCCTGGTCCCCTCTTTCTTTCATAGGGTGTCTCTTTTGAGCATAGGGTTAAGATTCTCAGATTGGTGTGGTGTCCTTTGCTGTTAGATCTGAAAGACTGACTGATCAGGAAATCAGCAGGCGTGTGTTTAATCTCTTAGCTCTGACTTGATGAGGGGACATATTTTCCTCCTCTTCTAGCATTAGCTTTTTGTTGTGTACTTGTTTAATCATGTCTGACTCTTTGTCACTCCATGGGCCATAGTCTTCCAGGTTCTCCTGTCCTCCACTATCTCCTGAAGTCTTTCAAAACTCTTGTCCGTTTGCTTCCATGACATTATCTATCCATCTCAACTTCTGCCATCTTCTTTGGCTTTCAATCTTTCCCAACATCAGGGCCTTTCTCTGAGTCTTGTTTTCTCATTATGTGGCCAAAGTATTTAAGCTTCTGCTTCAGTATTTGCCTTTCCAGTGAAGAGTCTGAATTAATTTCTTTAAATATTGGCTAATTTGATCTCCTTGCTTTCCAAGGGACTTTCAAATGTTTTCTCCAGCATCACATAGGATTACTAGATACATGCTCATAGAATATAAGATAAAGGACTGAAAGGGACCTCAGAGAGCATCTAATCCAACTTATTATTTGATGGATGAGAAAACGGAGACTTAGGGAGATTTTTGACTTAGCCAAGGAAACATGAGAGTCAGGGTTTGAATTTAGGTCTTCTGACTCCAAAGTTGGTATATTGTAATATGCTGCCTCCTCTTCACAGTCTGATCTTCCTCACAAAGACATGCACAAACACACAAGCACATTAAAGTGACATTGATTCCTTTAGGTTTAATTTTTAAAAATTAATAATTTCTTTTCTTATTACCAACTCTGATTTACTTATGTCCCATTGGGTTTTGTTTCCATATTTTGGGCTATTGACCAAGTTTAGACATATGTTTAATATCTTTTCTGCTTCTAGCGAATTATTTTTATGTAAATTTCTTTAAACAAATATATCTCTGTAAAGCTGTTTTATAACCTTGTTTTCATATGGAGAGACTAATAGTCATCAACAAACTATCTTGACAACATGATGCTGTATTTGCTAATGAAAAAACATACCCACCACAGCATCTACATATCAGAAGCTGTCAACTTCCTTTATTGCGTTTTTTTACTCATACATTTTATTTATGTGTTTCTGTTCTATATGGATGTCTTCTGGAAGAACAGATCCTGGAGGATTATTTATATTTGATCCTTTTGAAGAATTTTGTTGAAAGATGGAGGCAAAACAACGATTCTCTGGCAAACTATATAAATGGCTCCATTTTCTTAAGAAATGTCTACTCCTGCCTTGCCTTGCTCAAGGGCATCTTTGGTCAGTTCAGAATGGAGTTCTGTCATGCCACAAGCTAATATTGGGGAAATATAGCTTGGACAATAAATATTTTATACTAATCATGGAATTTGGGTCAATAGCTGACCAGCTTATTCTAATGCCTTTTAGAAACTACTTGTTAGCATATTTTGGGCATGAAATTTCCAGCATGTCAGTAATAGAAAAAAAAACTATCCTGGGTCTTAATCATGATAGAGGACATGCAACATTTTTATATCATCAGAAAATTTATATTCTGGTAACTTCTGAGTGGGTTTGGTTATAAAAAGAAATCTACTTTGATCCATAGGCTTGATGATTGGCAGAATTGAATTATATCCTGTCTAACACATTTCTGCATCAAGTAATATGTAATTTGATTATAGGATCATAAAATAAGTCCAAAGGAAACTCAGAGGTCATCTAATTCAGGCCCCTTATTTTATAGTTGAGGAAACTAAGCCCTGGAGAATTTAAGTGACTTGTCTAAGTAGTTAATGACAGACTACTTTAACTGCAGAGACCTGGAAATTAGAACACACATCTTTTAGCATATTCTTCTGGTTTGCTAAGCTCTAAGAAGCATGAGAGTTCCCTGATCTAGTCACTTAGGACTGACTCTGATATCTTTTATTCTAGAAAAATACTTTTGATTATTCCTATTATACTGGTCATGAATTCATTCATTCTGCCAATGCTTTGCTCAAAAATCTCAAGTTTATGAAATGAAATACAAAATACAATGACTCATTGGTCCTGTGCAAGTGCTCAGCCGATCAATACAGCAAATATAACACATGCTTTATTTTACTGGACAAAAATATGCAAAATGGAGGACCTGCCCCTATGTTTAAATGGTCTGAATAACTCCCCTCCCCATTTCCCTCTTTCCTGTGAAGCTTCACCCTCCCTATTCACTTAGATATTCTTCCAGGGCTAACGCACTATTCTAAGGCTGAGGCCTTCATCTCATTAAGGAAAAGAATTTGGGATCCCTGGAGAGCAGAATGGATTAGTTAGTGATTAAAAAAAAATAACCATTATGAATTGGGGAACCAGCATTGGGAAAAAGAACATAATAAGGGATGGAGTGACTTTTTTGGAATGAAAATTATCATGATTAGGAAGAGGCAGGGGCATGAACAAAAACTTAAGTAATTAGTAATAATTTTAATTAGTGAATAAGACCACAAAGTAAGGAACAATGTACAGATATCTTTATTTGAAAGCTTTTTCAGTAACACAGGATCACATTGCCTCATCAATAACACCATTTTCTAATAAGAAGAGCAATGCTCTCTTTTTATGGGACTGAATTCTTTTTGGTAGGCACATGTTTTTGAGGCTAGTATAGTGTTGTGGAAACAAACATTTGTACCCCTTTTTGCCCTCCCCAAATAGCATTTTGAGTTTAAAGCTCAGTTGGATTTTGGGGCTTCAGCCCAGACTGTCTCTCCCTGAGGTCATGGATGGATCCCTCCTTTCTTTTGTCTAGAACCTTTGTCTTTGTTAAGGGCAGTCTGTGTGGAGACCTGCTCTTTGCTCAAACAAAGCTTTTCTTAGGTACTGAGGTCAATCAGCTAGAACCATGTTGGGTCTCATGGAAAGGGGGTAGAGAAACTTCAGGTGTCTTGAAGACCTACTTCTTGCCCTGATTGAGATTCGAGTCCTCCAATTAGAGAGACTCTGGAAAGGGTCACCTAAAGGAACATACATTAAAGGAGACAAAACATGGCTTTTTTTTTCTTGGAACCACAAGATCAGGAGACAGTGTGGTCTGGTTTTGAGCTTGCTCAGCTGCTCATGCTTCTTTTTCTCTGGTCTGCTTTTATGGTATTTAATAAATAATAATTATAAAATTAAGATACGATCTCCAGGGAATTTTAATTGTTACAATGTAATATAGAAAACATTGTCCTCTGCTCTTCATGGCTTTCTATAGGTGGTCTTGGAGAGGGCTCACCATTCTCTAAACAGAGCACCAACTTAGGGCTATCTCAGAACCACCACCGCTTTGGAGTAATGACACGCATGTGTGTGATAGAAAATAATGTTCCCCCTTTGCCAGTGCTTACTGGAGTAGACAAGGTGAGAGACTGGTGTAAAGAGCAGGAAAAATGTCCTGATTACAGGGTATTGAATGCTTAGATCTTGATGCAGACCACACATGATGAAGAATGGAGGATGATGGAAACTCAGGGGAGAATGAAATCTAGGCTCTAACCCCTTGACCCTATGGTTGCATTTAGGGAGATTAGGAGTGCTTCAAGAGGAGGACAAGCATGTATCTGAAGAGCAGTTAATGTATTATCTGTCTGCGTCCATGATATCTTAGGAGATAGGAATGAAGGGGACATAGAGCCTAGAGACCAGAGTAAGGTAGACTTTCCAGAATCCCAAGGCTTCTGTTTTCTTTTGCCCTTTGAAGGATTTTGTCCAGTTTGCAGACTTTGGAGAGAGAGAGAGAGAGAGAGAGAGAGAGAGAAAGAGAGAGAGAGAGAGAGAGAGAGAGAGAGAGAGAGAGAGAGAGAGAGAGAGAGAGAGAGAGAGAGAGAGAGGAAAGAGGCGAGAGAGAGTGAGTGAGTAAAGGAGTGGTGTATGGTAGAGAAGGGAGGAGGGAGAAGATAGAAGAGGACAGTGTGGAGATGACAAGGAGAAAGGGACTGTAAAGAAGGAAGGAGCCAGAGAGACAGAAAGTGCATCTGTACTTGTGCCTTCCTCCAGAAGGACAAAGAGGAGTGTGTGCGCTGGGAGTAGAGCGAGCCGTGGGTGGGGGGCGGGGCAGGG
>NC_058134.1:251886783-251944646 GCF_016433145.1 Gracilinanus agilis
GAGAGAGAGAGAGAGAGAGAGAGAGAGAGAGAGAGAGAGAGAGAGAGAGAGAGAGAGAGAGAGAGAAAGGATAGGAGAGAGAGAGGTTATCTTATGAGTTACATTTATGAGCAGCTTGAATGAGGCAGGATTCACAGTATCACTGCTTCAAGAGTAAGAACTGAGATCACTCAGAGACCTTAGGGCAAAGAAGAAGCAGAGAACAGACTCTGGCACTGCAGCTAGGAAACTGAGACTAAGGGCTGCTAAGCCCAGGGCTAAGATAGGAACTGGATCAAAGGAAGACTAGCTACCACAGTAGTGAGATAAAACTTTACTTTTCATTTTCTTCCTTCTCTTTTCCTCAGAGCACTTTTCACCCTTTCCCCTCCATTCCTTTCCCCCCAATCCTGACTGTGTGAAGGAAATCTTTGAGTGGATTGAGTCACAGGGATAGAATGGAAGCAGGAACAAGGCAGCAATAGAGTCAAGAGATCATGAGGCAGGGTGCAGGGAGGAGGTTCCCTGCACTGCCCCCTGGACTGCCCCCTTGGGTGGCCCAGGCAAAATAGAAAGCCACAGCTGTATCCTGAAATTTGATGTGTGAGAGTTAGTGGGTGGAGAAAAAGTCTGATAAACTGAGCCAAAAGCTGATTTTGGCCACTTCTTGTTACTGGCTGGACTTCCCTATGAGCATGGCTGTGGGGCAGGGGCCCTAATGGTGGCTACCGAATAGCAAGCTAAATAGAGCAGCAAGGAAAATAACCTATATAGCTCTCTCCTATTTTTCTATCTTTTCCCACTGCTACTTTTAATAAAATTATTAATTTATGGTCAGTCTCATAATTTTCCCTCTTATATGTTTATCACTATCTCAACTGAGGATGTCATATTTCATTGAGAAAATTGAGTCTACTTACCATGAGCTTCCCCTTTTCCCCTTTAAGGTTTCTTGATATTGCCTCCATACTCTCTCCTTTCACCTTGTCTTTGATAATAAAATGGCCAAAAATAACTTTAAAAATTCCATTAAAATAAAACAATGAGGAACTCCTCTCCCTTTCCACAATTTGTCTACAAATGCCCTTGATCTCATCCCCTCCTATCTTCTCCAATAAGTTGTTTGTTCAGTCATTTCCTCCCCATGTAGTCTTCAGTCTCTCCTTACACTGGATCCTTCTTTTGAAACATGATCAAGTCACTACTACCATTAAAAAAAAGAAAGAAAGAAAAAAGAAAACCTTTCACTAGACTCTGCCATCCCCTCAATCTGTTGTTCTGTACCTTCTCCTCTCTTTATTTAACAAAATTCTTAGAAAAATCTTTCAACTCTTATTTCTTCTTTTTTGATTTTGCAAATCTTTATAGTCTGGCTTCTAATTGTGTCATCTTCTGGCTATTTCCTCCCAAGTTATTGGTGTTTAATTGCCAAATTTATTTTCTCTTCCTAGAATTTATTTTTTTTTAACCTTGCTGTTGCATTTGACACAGCTGACCACCCTCTTATTTTGGATACACTTTTCACTGGGTTTTCATGATGTCATTCTCTCCTAGTTGCCCTTCTACCTACCTAATCTTCGCTCTCAGTTGTGCACTCATCATACCACTCTAATTGTGAATGTTTCCCAGATTTATATTCTGGATCCTCTTCTCTCAACAAACTCTTTTGACGATCTAATCACCTCTTTTGGTTTAATTATCATTCTATGAAAATTACCCACAAATCTTTCTATGTAGTTCCATCTTTCTCCTGAGCTTCATTCCTACATCACTGGAAAAGTAAGTCAGAACAGAGTCCAGAAACAAAGCAAACAACCTGTCCAAATGAAACAAATTATCTTTTCCTCAAAATGAGGGAACACAGTTAAATAATATTCTTAATAAGCAATCCTTTCTTCTCCTTCTCCCCTTCTTTCTTCCAATGTGCATAGAACTTTGAAAAGCTCTGGAAGTACAAATAGAAAGGCAAGATATTCATTGCTCTTAAGGAGCTCACATTCTAAATCATCCTTCTTCTAAACTTCCCTGTTTCTGTTGAAGGTACCATCAGAATAGACTTGTAATCTTCCAGATTATAAACTCTGCTGTCCCTCATACCATATGTCTAATCAGTTGCCAAAACTTATCCTTTTTGCCTCTATTATATCTCTTGTATCCATCCCCTTTTAGCAGCTGGGTAGCTCAGTGGATTGAGAACCAGGCATAGAGATGGGAGGTCCTAGGTTCAAATCTGGCCTCAGACACTTCTTAGTTGTGTGACCCTGGGCAAGTCACTTGACCCCCCCATTGCCTACCCTTGCCACTCTTCTGCCTTAGAGCCAATACACAGTATTGACTCCAAGATGGAAGGTAAGGGTTTAAAAAAATGAAAAAAAAAACCCCACCTTTCTCTCAATGAATAAATGTTTATTAAATGACTACTATGTGCTGAGCACTTACCCAAGTATCAAGGATACCAAAGGAGGCAACACCTCTCACCTAGATTATTCCAGCAGCATACTAATTGGTCTCCCTTAACTCCAAACCATCTTCCAAACAAAAGAAACAGGAGGTTTTTAACTTAAAGAAGTAAAGATTTCAGTGGAGAAGAGGATGGTAGTTGTCTTGACAGCTGTCTTCAAATAATGGAAGGGCTGCCAGGTAGAAGAATCTTCATCTGCTTAGCCCTAAAAGGAACAATCTAAGACTAATGGATAATTGCCGCAGACAGGAACATTTCAGCCTCATCTAAGGTGAAACATCCCCGCAATTGTATCCATCTGAAAAAAGCAGAATGAACCCCTTCTGGAAGAAATGGCTTTCTACTTACTTCAAGTCCTCATGAGAAGGCTGGAGAACCACTTGTTAGTGACATTATAGAGGACTTTTCAGCAGCTCCTGATTCTATTAAAATGTCTCTGATGCCCTTACATAAATCTGCAGTTAACTAAGTATTGTTATAAGTACACAATGGCTGGTATGTTGAAACTCAAACTATTATTTGATGAGCTATTATACAATTGAACTAATAATATATTGATAATAGTTATTGATGGACGGTTGGTAATGGCCAGCTGTTTATAGTAACTAAAGTTGTCAGGGTTAAACTATTTGCAGATGGTGGATGGAAGGCCGGAAACAGTTGGATACAACCCTGATTTATTTGTTCTATGGGAAGAGGTAGGAAGAAGAAATAGAGGTAGAAACTAGGAATTAGGAACAGGATAGGAAATCTCTTAAACCCTAATACTAAAAATGTCTAAGTAAAACTCTCCAAAACTAGCTGCTTTCTTTGTAGCCTCTTCTTTGCCTACAAGCAGGCCTCCTTAAACTACTCTCAGTTATCTTAAATAACATTTTCCTAACTAACTTATTCCTAAGCTAAAATTGAATCTTTATCTTTTTAAAGTACTATATTAAACTCATACTGTCAGTTGAAAGCACCCTGACACACACATACACACAGACAATTCTGTAGCTCTTGACTCAAGGTCCTGTGGGGAATTAGCCTTAAATTAGACCTATCTCCCTCAAAGTACTGAGAAGGAAACCCCTCAGTAATTAGACTCTTAACTAAAGATAACTTCTTAACTTTCTTCTTTCTTTCTTTCTTTTTTTTAAACCCTTAACTTCTGTGTATTGGCTCCTAGGTGGAAGAGTGGTAAGGGTGGGCAATGGGGGTCAAGTGACTTGCCCAGGATCACACAGCTGGGAAATGTCTGAGGCCAGATTTGAACCTAAGACTTCCCATCTCTAGGCCTGGCTCTCAATCCACTGAGCTACCCAGCTATTCCCTCTTCTTAACTTTCTTAAGTCTCTTCTTTTAACTCCAACCACCACCAACTGTCAGAGCCAGAGAGCTCAAACAGCTACCCCTATTTTCTCAGACTGCCAGAGAACATGGAGCTCAGAATTATTTCTTCACTGGATTTTATGCTTTTCCCTTAAAAGGCTGGAAGCAAACTCTCTCTGTTCCAGCCTCTTAAAGGGGACAGCATAAAAGTTAAAAAAAAACAACAAACCAAACCCCCCCCACCTTTCTCTCACCTAAACCCCTGCTCCTAATGAGACAGAGTAAACTAAATAAAATCCTTATCACAACAGTATGTAATCTTGTTATTTTCTTATCACCAAGATGATGGTTTTGGTCTTAAAGATTTTAGAGTTTCTTTTTTTCACATCTTTAAATTTATGACTTTAAGAACATATCTTCAAAGAACAGAGGGAAGAGCTGAATTATCCATTGAACGCTGATCTGAGAGCAGAGCCATACAGCAGTGTATCAATTAAGAGAGGCTGAATTTTGTGCATTGACTATTTATTGATAATCAACTGTTGAATTACTCAGAGCTTTACATGCCTTTGTTATGTAAATATAAAGGAGTGAAATGAAGTAAAACCACATTAATCCCTTAAAGCAGCATAGATTCATATGAAAAGACTTCATATATTGAATGTTAATCCAACCCCCTGCCTTCCCCTACGCCCCCCTCCCCTCATTCCACCAAGTCTATAGGAGATACAGAGATAACATAGATTGCTCTGGTGAGAACATAAGGCTATATAAAGAGTATTTTAATTCCCTCTTGATACTCATGACAACAGGATTCCACTATATTACAAAGTGATATCAAGAAAATACATTGAGTTATTCAGTCAATCATCTAGTCAATAAGCATTTATTAATCACCTACTATGTACCAAGCACTGTGCTAAGCTTCAGTTTCTTTTGCCTTCAATTTCAGTTTAGTTATTTCCATTTCAAGTTATTCAGCAATGTGAGAGAGTCCTTTTAATCTAAAATCCCCACTGAGCATGGGATAGGTCCAGGGTATTCCTGATAAGAAGAATCTCTTATAAATCCCACTAAATGTGAATGCCTTTCAGTTTGGCCCCTGGAAGGATCCTGCAAGTGTCATCTGGGGACCATCCTAAGTTCTAGGGCTTTGTTACTAGAGCAACTCAATAACTCATGTATCTACTAAGGCAGGAAATAGTTAGGATCCACACAAGAAATAAGAGTGCTAACAATAATGTAATGGGGGTCTATTCAACCGCTGGAATTTCCAAGGCAGGAATGAACAAGGAATATTCTTTTATTCATCTTGATTCATTATTCTTTTAGGTGCCAAACTCCTAGGAGAAAGAACCAAGGAGTATAAATGACTTGCCTTTCCCCTTTCCATCCAGGAACTTGAATTATTCTAAGGGAATGACAGTAGAATATTTGATGGGCTGAACTCCCATGAATAAGCAAAGATTATTGCTCAAGGGAGATAGAAAAAGATATTTAGTGAAGACTAGGGAGGGCATTGATTTTCAGGGAAATTTATAGCCCAATTCAATCAGGCAAATCTATCAGGGACAAAGTAAAAATGAGAGTATGATTATTGACAATAAGCATGGAAAAACAGATACACATATATTTCTATAAAGAAGATGGAACTGAATAGCAACCGATACCTATACTAGATCCACTTATGACAATCGATCTGCCAATCATTAAGGGAATCTGCATTCATTAAGGGATCTTCTCTGTGCCAAGCACTGTGCTAGGTGCTGGAGATACAAAAAATAAAAATGAAGCAATCCTTGCTGCCCGGAGCTCACATTTTCTCAGGGGAAATAGCATGAAAATATATTGGTATGGGGATGATATATACAAAATTAAACCAACATATTTTTTGAGAGAGGAGACACCGGTGACTGGGGAAGATGAGGAAATAGGTAATGTTGGAAGTGATTCTAGAACTGATCATTTAAGGAACTAGGGATTCTAAAGAAAGGAGGTTAAGGAGAGAGTGCATTCCAGGCACAAAACATAAACACCTGAGCCAAAGGCAGGAACCAGAAATGGGTTGTCACGTGTGAAGAATATCAACAAGCCCACTGTGTGAAGGGGGATGTGATAAGATAAGACTGGGAAAAAAGAGGTGATGACTAGTTTAGTCAGACCACTTACAATCATGTTCCTTTTTCCAGCAGTTTCTGCCTGATCCTCTACTCTTCCAAGGATTAGAGGTTCATACTTTTAGCCCTGAAAAGCTCTATTTGAGGTGAGATGCTCTCGAGATAAATTAGTCTGAATCAAGGAGATTTGTCCTGTCAACCCCAGGTCACCCCTTTATTCCAGTCATCTGATTAATTGGGACCCACCTTCCTGAGTCCTAGCCAGCACCAAGAAAAGAAAGGGCAAATTACCATTTCTTATTCCCTCATCAGCACAAGAAAGTGACAAGGTAGCAGTTGATAATTTTGATGCTTGTCCAAAAGAGTGATCAGGTAGTCTCTTGAGAGTTTATTTCATTTTTTTTTTTTTACTATTCTAGAGACCCTCTAAAAAAAGGACTCTAAAATCCAGGCCAAAATCTTCCACTTTTTTCTGATGTGACTAGCTAACTGAAGGTTTAATTAATTAGCCATTTTACATGTGGTTATCTAGTTTTTGAGTTTCCTGTGAACTCTGCTTAGAGATTCTAAAGAGAGAACTATATTCTTATTCAAAATGAATAAAAATTTGAGGCAACTTTCTACCAAACACATTAAAATCATACTTTTGCCTAAACTACCTAGAAAATTAAGGCACTTTTTTTGGGACTGGAAACATATATATATATATATATGTATATACATAAACATTTATGTATATACATATATATGCATATGTATATATTTATATGTGTGTGTTACACAGATATACACATATATATCTGTATATGGTAGATATTTATATATCATTTTATTTTTAGGTAAGAAAGATACAGATCTGTGACTTAGTTGGCATGAAGAAATGCTCATGAGGTAACTTATTTTATTACTCTACCAATGCAGATTGGCACCTGGTTTGCAACTTATAGTTTTAGAGAGAACCCTGGTGGTACTAAAAGTTAAACAACTTGTTCAGGGTCACACAGGTAATATGTGGCAGAGGCGAGACATGAATTCGGGTCTTTCTGACCCCAATGCTCACTTCTCTTCCAATTATACCTCTTTGATTATGCTTCTCTTGACATATCTTAATTTCCTTAAATGATTGCTAGTAACCATTAACAAAAATATTGATATTCATAAAAGAAATAGTGACCGATTTGTCCTTCTTAAAGAAAAGACAAAGCCTCTCCCAGGCTCCTCTTGATATTACAGAAAACCTCTCAACAGAAAAATAACCCACATAATTGTTTTATCAATTTAAAGATCACACTTGGAATTATAGTGTGTGTTTCATTTCATTGCAAGCCTTATGCTGATGGAATGAGCTATTTAGGAGGAATTTAGCTTCAGAGTGCATTGTGAAACTTTTTAAATCAATTCTTCTTAAAGAAAAAAAGTATGTAAATGATGAACAGCCTTTTCTGAGTTTAATGATGACTTTGTGAGTAGTCAACTATTTCTCACTGTGATGCCTAAAGGAGTTACTCTATATTATGCAATGCTAAATGAATGTTTATCAGTCTTTCCACTATTTACAGAAAGTGACAAGCAGTTTTCTCATAGTTGGGATTCAGTGCCAGCCCTAAAACTGGATCATTGGTTATGGCAGAGGTCACCATGTTGCCACTGGTGATATACTGGAGGAGGGATGTGACTTATGGACTGAAAGTTCAAAAATCTGTTGACTGCAAATTTCTTTGACAATGAACTCAAGGGTCTAAGGAAAATAATATAAATAATAATAAAAGATCTAAGGAAAATTAATACAAAAATTTCATATCTTTGTATGCTGAACACAGTGAATAGTTGTTTCCATTGAAATGGTTCTTACCTCTCTGGTTGGATAGAGCTCATGAATATTCTTTGCATTATTCTCTTTATACATACTCTCTCTCAATGTCATTCCCTCATTTGATTTTTTTTTTAAACCCTTAACTTCTGTGTATTGGCTCCTTGGTGGAAGAGTGGTAAGGGTGGGTAATGGGGGTCAAGTGACTTGCCCAGGGTCACACAGATGGGAAGTGTCTGAGCACAGATTTGAACCTAGTATCTCCTGTTTTTAGGCCTGACTCTCAATCCACTGAGCTACCCAGCTGCCCCTTTTTTGATTTCATTTATCCTTTTTTTTTTTTTTTTTGTACGGATGCCTCCCAAATCTACAGGAAAGAGATCTCATCTTTCTTTTGACATATAATCATTGCCAAATTTCTGTTGGATATCTCACCCCACCTCCTCATGTCTTATTGGGTCTGCTAGATGGGACAGTGGATTGTATTAATTAGAAATTTTGTACTTTTAGACTCCATATCCCAGAATTATTTCCCTGTTGCCAAATTCTTTTCCCCTTTTTGTTTATGTGCATCTTTACATTATTGTTTATATAGTTCTGTAATCTCATCCCTCTTCCTCTCTTTTCCCATGTGCGGGCTGGGTGAGCGCTCTCTGATTTTTATCTTCCTTTTCTTCAAGTTAGTATTACTAAACTTTATACATATCATATTTAAAGATATCGCATGTTAATTTTAATCTTTATAGGATAGAGTGTTGGATTTGGTAACAGGAAGGCCTGAGTTCAAATTCTATCTCAAGACACTTTGACTTTAGGCAAACAACTTAACCAGTCACCCTCAGTTTTGCCATCTGTAAAATGGACATAATAAAAGCATGTAAAATCTCCCAGGATTTCAGCGAGGATCAAATGAATGTAACATTGCCATCATTAATGTGCTCTTATAATCTTAATATGTACAAAATGGAATTCATCTTTCCCCTTGAAATCCCTTCCTGTTCCTAAATCGAGATTTCTATTGAAGGTAATAACGTATTGCCAAATCACCCCAGATCATTGCCTGCAGAATAATCTTCTGCTCCTCATAATTCTTCATTCCCCTGCTTCCTCTCCTTGTAGCTAGCCAATTGACAAGTCTTGTGGATGCTACATTCAAAACATATCTGTATTAATCTACCTTTCTCCTCTCACATGGCCACCACTGTGGTTCAGGATCTCACCTCTTCTTGCCTGCACCACTGTCACAAAAAACATCATAAATGGTCTTTCTCCAGTTCCTCCCCTCCATAGAGTGGCAAAAGTAATGTTCCTAAGGCACAGCTATGGCTAAGCTGTACTCCTGCTCAAAGGACTTTAGTATCTCCTTATTGTCTCTCAGATAAAATATCAACTTCTCTCTGGCCTTCACAACAGTTTTCAACCTAACTTTTCAGATTTATTTCCCATTATTCCTTTTTTAAACATTCCCCATCCACCTCTTTCATTTGAGGCAACATTGATGTAATTGCTCTTCCCTGCAACCTTGCTCTCTCTATGCCATTGCCCAGTTGTCTCCTATGCCTGGCATTCCCCTCCTCCACACTTTTGACCCTTGGAATCCATAGCTGCTGCTTTTCAATGCTCAGCTCAGTTGCCAACTTTTCCCTATCTGAGACCTTTCTTGATTCTTCAGTCATTCATTCTTTCATCTAACTCTCCCCAAATGCTCTGTAGAATCCATGTTTTAAAATTACTTATCTGTCCAATCCCCACAGAATGTAAGCATCCTGAGCACAACTACTATTATATATATTTTTTGTATTGTTGTCCTCTTCTGAGTTTGTAAGTACCATAGATATTATTATTTCCATTTTATCATTGAGCAAACTGAGACTTTCTATAGGCATAAAGAATGTATATAAAGTAGAATTTGAACCCAGCCCACATTTGACTTCAGGCCTAGTAATCTTTATATCATATTATATTACATTTCTGTTTCTGGGAACAACAGCAACATTAAAATGTGTGGGAAGCCAATAAGAGAATAGATAAAAATCTGAGACTCCTCTTTTGACCCCTTTTGTGATTCTTGTGATTTCTTGTTGAAAAATATTATGGCCTTATTGAAAAGCTTTAAGTTCTTAGCAAATTTGAATTTAAAAGGTTAACACTCTTCCCCTTTGGTCAGGAATGCAGCTGTCTGGTACAGCCAAGGCTGAATCTTTAGCAAGGGCATTTTGCCCAGATTTAAAGTAAACTAATGGGTCTCAAAAATATTGTTTAATGCCATCAAGGCTGAGAAATTCAAGGGCTTTCTGTCCTACCAAAATGCCCCAGACTTCACTTAATGATAAAAAATATAGTTGACAGTTTAGCATAGGTTTTATCTACACCTTGAAGCTTCTAAGGCTTTTGTATTGTCTATGTTAAAAAATACAGGTCTGTGAAGTTGTGGGAAACTATCCTTGTGCTTTTGGGTGAAAGGGAGTTTGAATTTCTTATATAATAAACTTGTGACTCAATGGCACTTCGGAGAAGCAGCAATGAGTTAACAGTCAAGATTGTATCCCTTGTCCTGTTATTTCCTTATCAACTAAGCCTTCCTTATAAGATTATCAGAGATGATAAAGAGTTCTGGAGAAAAATGGCCTTAGGAAATCAGATACTTTCTAAATCAGTCTTAAAAATCTGGATTAGTCCAGTCAGGAATCACTTTTATAGTGGACAGACTACTTGAAGTAATATATTTGGAATCAGAAGATCTGAATTTGACATGTTTATTATAGTAGGTAAAATTTAATTCGATTTAGGTAAACATCTGAAAAAGTCTACAATACTATTCTTGTGGGAAAAGTATAAAGATATGGGTCACATAAAAGTGTAGACTATGGATTCAGGACTAGTTGAATAGCTGAACCCAAAGTGAGTGTAGTAATTAATGATTAGACATCATCTTGGAAGAAAGTCTCTGGTGGAATGCCCAAGGGATTTGTGCTTATTCTTGTTATATTTTGTTGTTTTATTTGTTGTTATATTTGTTGTTATATAATGTTGTTTTAAAAATATTTTTATTTCATTTAATATTTCCTGATTACATTAAAGAGTTAATATTAATTTTTTAAAAATTTGAGTTCTAAATTCTATCCCTTACTTTTCCTCCCACTTCTTGAGAAAGCAAGCAATATCACCTGAATATGTGAAGATATGCAAAGCATATTTTCATATTAGCCATATTGCAAAAGGAAAACATTAAAAAAAACTAAAGAAAAAATGCAAAAAGCAGACTTCAATCTATATTCAGGGTTCATTAGTTTTCTCTTTGTAATTTGATAGTATTTTTCATCATTGGTTGTTAGGAATTGTCATGGATCATCATCACAATCAGAGTAACTAAGATGATCATCCTATAATATTATTGTTAATATCTACAGTGTTCTGGTTTTGCTCTCTTTGCTTTGCATCAGTTCATATAAATCTTCCAAGGTTTTTCTGGAACCATCTTGCTCATCACTTCTTATAGAACAATTGTTATCTTTTAATCAATGACTTGGATCCAGGGATAGATGATATCCTTATCACACTAAAAATGATACAAAATTTGGAGGTAATCAGTATACTGGATAACAGAATTAGCACCTAAAAGGGTGATAGGCCAAAACATAAGCCTTAATCTAGTAAATTTTAATTCAATAGATACAGAAGTTGTCTTTTTTATGGGTCAAAAAACTAAACTTTATGAGTACAAGATGGTAAGGCTAGGGCTAGGTAGATTAAAGCTTGCATGAATGATATAAGGAGAGGTTTGGTGAACTGAGAACTCAATATGTAATATGAAAATTCACAGAAACTATTGCAATCTTTGAATGCACTGAAGAATAGTGTCCAAGACTAAATTGGTGGTTGTATCAATGTACTATAGCAGTGATGGCAAATCTATGGCACAGGTGCCAAAGATGGCATGCAGAGCACTCTCTATGGTCATGTGGGCCACCCTCCTCTCCCAACCTCCCTGCCCCCAGAGTTCATTACTATAAAGGCAGAGAGACTCAGGTAGAGCTGCTCCCCTACCACTCTCCACCATGCCTGATGTCATTTTTCCACCTCACTTATCCCTCTGCCCAGCAGCCAAAAAAAGAGAGCACACAGGGAGTTAGGGTGGCTAACAGGCGGCAGAGATGGAGGGGAGCAGAGCACTCGGGCCACCCCCATCCCCCTCTCCACATGTGCCTCTCATCAACTGCCCCACTGCCCAGCAGCCCAATGGGATAGCTTCCTCCCTCCCCTATTTGGGGTAAGGGGTGGGGTGGGCCACTTTCATATAACTAACTACCTATCATGAAATAATGGCTATAAAGTTATTTGTAAACTATGAAATACTATATACATACCAGTAGTTATTATTATTTAAAGACAAAGTCTAGCCAAAGTAATACCATCTGAGATTACCTCCAGTTTACCCTGTATATATACTTTTTATGGTGTTTTGCATATCGTCTCCACCATTAGATTATGAACTTTGTTTTTCCAGATTATATTTTGATATAATTTTAATAATTCTGACATTTTGTAATCCATGTTTTCTCCCTCCCTCCCTCTTACCCACTCAAAATGTGAAACTCTTGAAAGTATGCACTAATTTCACTTTTCTTTGTATCCCTAGCATTAACTCAGTCTGGGGGGACATGGCATGCAGTCTCAGGGTGGGGGGCAGGCACGGTACTCAGTCTAGGGGGTGGTGTGGGGGTGGGGCTTGGCACCCCATCTCTAAAAAGTTCACCATCACTGTACTATATAGTCTGGTCTTGGAACTATAGAGTATTGTGCTCAGTTTTAGGTGCCACATTTTAGGCAAGACATTGAGAAGCTGCATAGTCACTAGAGAACAGAATCCTGGAAGGTTAAAGAACTTTACTTAATGCCATCAAAGGACTGATTGAGGAACTAGTTAGCCAAAAGAAAAGAACACCTAGAAAGGACATGAAAGCTGTCTAAGTATTTCAAAGGCTGCCATGTGTAGGAGGGATTGGCTTTGTTTTATTCAGTCTCAGAGGGCAGAATCAAGAACAATGACTAGGTTTCAGAGATAAGTTTGGTCTTGATGTAAAAAAAAAAAAGGCAAAAAATATTCCTAAAAAATTCAGGTTGTCTCAAAGTAGAATGGGCTTCCTTGGAAAGAAGTAGATTCTTGTTTATTAGAAGTCCTCAAGCAAAGGTCAAATGATAATTTATTAGGCATGCTATTGAGGGGACTCTTCTTCAGGTACCAGTCAGACCAGATAGCCAGTGGGGTCCCTTCCAATCCTGAGCTTCTGGGATTCTCAGTCCTGGATGTGACAATATTTAGAACTGGATGAAACTGGGCAAATCATACCTTTCTTGGTTCCAGTTTTCTAATCTTTAAAATGAATTACATGTCATAGATTTGTTGTGATAAAGCACTCTGTATACATACTCTTTTCTAATCTTTGCATATAATCTTTTCCAAATTATAAATGAGAATGACTTATATTACTTCTACCATGCTAATTGCAGACAAAACATTCTGTTTATAAAAATCTAAGTATTGTTGCTAGTAAGAAACCTTGTGGCACAGTAGAGAGAGAACCTTTCTTGGAATAAAAAAAAATTACCCATGTCTCTCATCTTTCAAATACTAGCTGTGTGACCCTGGGTAAGTCACTAAATCCCTCAAAACACAGTGCAAGTCTTTAAGATGATAAGTTGCCCATCTTGCATTGGTGAGGGAGTCCATCACTGGGAACCCCCCAAACCAACAAAAGATCCAATAAAATGTAAATAATAATAATAATAATTAAGAGAGCTACTTTCCTAGAAACCTCAAAAGGACTTGAACTTCTCAGTTATGATAAGGGTAAAGTTTAAGCATTGTCACCACCACTCTTATTTTCATGCCTCTTTATGTTATATAATTTACCTCATTCTAACTCTCCCTTCCCTTTTCTCCCAGTGCAATCCTCTTTTTTAACCCCTTGACTTTTTATATGTCATGTCACTATAATCAACTTACTTCCCCACCCTCTAAAGTTTACTCTTTTTATCTGCTCTACTACTAAGAATAATGTTTGAGAATTAAAGATCCCCCTTCCATGTAGAAATACAAACATTTTGACCTTAACGAGTCTCTTAACTTTTCTCTTTCTTATTTACCTTTTTAGCCTTCTCTTGGATCTTGTGTTTGGACTTCAAATTTTTTGTTTAGGTCTGGCTTATTCCTCAGGAATGCTTGGAAATCTTCTATCTTGTTGAATGTCCATTTTTTTCCTCTGAAAAATATACTCGGTTTTGCTGGATAGGTGACTCTGGGTTCTAAACCTAGATCTTTTGCTTTCCTGAATATCATATTCCATGCCTTCTGATCCTGTAATGTTGATGCTGCTAAGTCCTGTAAGAGGTCTTGAGTTCAGGTCCTTTCTCTGGCATACAGTGATGTGACCATGGGCAAGTTAGTTACCTTCTCAATATCCCAGTCAGCTGTCAAAGACTAATTAGCATAGGAATTGTTGATTTGCATCAGTGAAGCCATCAGAAAATATTCATTAAATACTATTTTCCAGGCACTGTGCTAGGTGATGGAGATACAAAGAGTTTCCTACCTCAGGGAGTTTGTATTGTCTTGGAGAAGAAGGAATGTCATAGAAAAAGCTTCCAACACTGATGAAATTATTGGTTCTTACTAATAAGCATCATCATCATCAAATATTTTCAGTTAATCTATATACAATGAGCCAGCATCCAAATATGTTGATTCAGTTATGAAATGTTCACTGAACAGTAAACAAAAAAAATAGTGTGATAATGATTTAGGCTGACTTTTTTTTTTTAACTTAGCACTAGTCAGTCAATGAGCATTTACTCTATCAGAGAAATGCCGAGAAAAAAATGAATAATAACTATAAAATTAACAATAATAGCAACAGCAACAATAATGTATCTTACCATTTGTCACAAAAAAGAAAAGCAAGTTTGAACACAGAAGAAAAATAGCAAATGGAGATATCTCCTGCAAAACAGATTGTTTTCAGCAAACAAGGAATAACCTGTTTTCCTACATTTTTACCTTTATTTCCTAGAATTCCCATTCTCCAAAGGGCTTCTCTATGCAGACTCCACATCATTCAGATGAGTTTTTTCAAGCTTTGCAGTTTTTCAATATAAAGCCATCATCTGCTCTCCACCCAGGCAGCAAAGTAACTGTCCTTGGTAGCTGAATGTTTCTGAGGGAGACATGAGTGTTTAGTTGTTTGCTTCTGAGAATAGACTTGCTGTGGCATTCTCCATTTGGTTGTGAATCAGACCTCAAAAGAAAAATAGGAAAAGGCACAGTAGGCTGCCCTTCATTGTTTGGCTGTGTTTTTTTAATACACTGTAGTCAATACCAATGTCAGCTGTGCCTCCTAAGATGAGTTGAGAATTAAAGGTTGGGAGCCAGGCTATTTCAGAACTGCTGTTATTATCTCTGATGTCTCTGGAAAATCTGTTCATTTCGCTTAACTCAGCCCAGAATATTGCTTCTTCGTGCCCTTGTGACCACCGTGCTTTATTACTGTGATGTTCTCTTAATTAGGCTTCCATTAAAATTGATTTCTAAGCTACAACAGTGACGGGAAGCAGCGACTATGCACTCCTTTGTCTAAAGAATCTAAAGGCGATGATTTAGGCATATCCATCAGGTTGCAGGTGACTTTCCTGGTTTCTGTTTGACTGACTTGGCCGAAATTCTCCAATATACTCTAAACCACGTTTTCCCTCCTTAAGAAGGTCAGTGTACAGCTAACCCATCCTATTTCTTTTCCTTTTTTTTTTTTTAGTCAAATGATTTAAAGGAATGGGTCACACTTGTAAGATTCCCTCCCCTCCACCCCATAGCCCACTTAATCCTTAACATTCTTACATCCTGGCTTCCACCACTATGAATTGACTGAAATAGTTCTCTCCAGTGTCATTCCTTTTTAAGATCTATCTATTCTCACTACTTTCTGTCAGTTTAATTCTATCCAGATGTCCTTCTTCTCTATGCTTGTTCCATCCCTATCCTTGAGTCTTTTAGGCTAGTGCCATCTGGGGACTGACTTGGTCTAAAAGATGATGATTTGAAGAGCTTCTATTCCTGGACTGTCTTATTTTCCAAGTTGCTTGATTTCCAGCTCTCTCTCTCTCTCTCTCTCTCTCTCTCTCTCTCTCTCTCTCTCTCTCTCTCTCTCTCTCTCTCTCTCTCTCTCGTTCTAGCTCTTCTCTCCACAACATTCTTGTAGAACTTTCTATAAATTAGTCACAATTTGTTTGAATCAAAACCACTTTTCTAGGTTTATCTCTTATTTCTCCCCATTCATAGATTGATTTTCTAGTCAAAATGGCCTGCTAGATGCTCTTTATGCACATTATATATCTCATCTTGATGTCCTTGCACAAATCATTGACCATTTCTGGAATACATTTCTTCCTTATTCTCACCTTATAAAATTTCTAGCTTCTTTCAAAATGCAATGTGGGTAGCACCCTCTCAATTAGTCCTTTCCCATTATTTCTCAATCCATCTACAGTAATTAAACATTTCCCCCTCTTGAAATTACTTTATATAAGTTAGTAATTTAATAAATATTTGTTAAACATTATGTGCCAGTTGCTGAAATTAATGCTAGGGATACAAAGAAAAGTGAAATTAGTACATACTTCAAGAGTTTCACATTTTGGGTGAGTAAGAGGGAGGGAGGAAGGGAGAGAGCATGGATTACAAAATGTCAGAATTACTAAAATTATATCAAATATAATCTGGAAAAACAAAGTTCTCATTCTAATGGTGGAGACAATAAGCAAAACACCATAAATAAAATATATACAGGGTAAACTGGAGATAATCTCTAATGGTATTGCTTTGGATAGACGTTGTCTTTAAGTAATAATAACTACTAGAGTGTATATAGTATTTCATAGTTTGCAAATAACTTTATAGCCATTTTTTCATGATAGGTAGTTAGTTATATGACAGGGATAAGCAATTATCTTAAACTCTGGAATTTCTGAATTTGATTCCTGACTCAGATATTCCTTAACTGGGCAACTCTGAGTGATTTGACCTTTCCACCTCAGTTTCCTATTATGTTAAATAAGGATACTATTAGTAAACTAAGGATACTAATGTAGCGCAGAAGATAGTTGTGAGAATGACATGAGATGTTTGTGAAATACCTTCCAAGCCTTAAAGCACTGTGTAAATACTAGTTATGATGGCGATGATGCCACCTTATGACCACCCTTGCAGGTAGGTACTTTTGGTATTATTATTTCCACTTTGTAGATAAGGAAACTCAAGTTTAGAGAGGTTAAAAAATTTGTCCATGATTACCAAAAAAAAAATATGAAATGAGATGTGTGAGCACAGATCTTTCTGGTTCCAAGTTCTAAAGATTTAAGCTAGTTCCTTGGGACTGTTAGCCCATTTATCTTCACCTGTGCTGATATTAATTTCCTGTCCATTCCTGTTCCCATTCTGGACTTTGTTTAACTATGTGGACTTAGGATACTTATGCTATCAGCATCCCTATACTATCTAGTTGCCTAGTTTGACCTTTGGCATCCAAATTTTTGTTTTTCCATCTTTAATTGAACTCTGAGGTCTGACTTCTCAAAGATTGTCTAATACTGCAGTTACTTAAAATCCTTCAAGATTCATTTTAGAACACGTCACTTGTCTTAGTAATATGAACTAATAATTGTATAGTGCTTAAAGTTTGTAGAGTAATTTACATTGTTGATTATGTTTGTGCTGCTGAGATCATTTGGGGAGGGCAACCATAGAACTAAAGAAAGATCATAATAGTGAAGATATTGTGATCTATGCCCTATAAAGGTGACATGATGGAAATGATTATTTAGTGTGAAGAAAGGAAGATCTAGGATGAATTCACATGATAAAAGGACCAGATGAGGAAGAAAAAGAGCAACTTTTACAACAATAAATAGTGATGAAACAATGCAAGGATCCAGAACAACTCCGAGGGGATATATGACAATAAAGGTGATCCGCTGCCAGAAAAGGAACTGACATTCTTCCCTTTATTTCCTCCATAGATTTTTCTCTAGCGTAAATGATATAGATCTTATTTCATAACATGATGAACATGGAAATATGTATTGTATAACACATGTAAACCTATATCATAATTCTTGCTCTTTGGGGTGTAGAGGAGGGACAGGAGGGAGAGAGAAAACATGAATTATATAATGTCAGAAAATGGTTTGTAAAAATTATATCAACATGTAATCTGGAAAAAATTAAAAAGAAAAATAAGGATGGTACTTTTCAACCAAACAAGGGATAAAGTACATCCATTCTCCCTTGTTAATGCTGGATTTAGAAACATCAGCTATATTTGACACATCTTATTGCCTTTTATCTATACTTGAAAGATGAAAGGATATGATGAACCCCAGTAGAGTCACATATCCTTAGTGTGATACATGAATACACCAAATCTGGTCACATTAGAGAAAAGGCAGAGGTTCCAAGCAGTGTTCTGAATTCCTGAGTTAATCCAATAGGCTAGTCATTGACCAACATGGAAGTTTTGCTTTGAATGAAAAACTCAAATGTACATTTTGTTTTTATTGTGCCCAACTAAATCACCAACCGGGACACAGGAAGGAACCAGGACTTCTACTCAAAGATAATAAAGTAAAAGTGATCAAGAATATGCTAGCACAGGGGAAAAAAGCCAAATGATTAGGGGAAATTACTTTTGAAAGGTCTTTATATGTATGTGCCAATATACTCACAACTATTTCTTTATTTTTCCTTTATCCTGAAGCAGGAAGAGACTTGAGGAAGTCAAATGAGAGCTAAAGTCTCGTAACTGACCAGGAATGCTAGGAAAGTCTGTTCCTCTTATAACCTCTACCAGCCACAGTAGTCAATCAATAAACATATCAAGTACTTAATAATGTGTAGAATTAATAGAATGTCTGTAAATTTGATAAAATGGAGACCTGAGAATCAAACTTGTTGGGGATGATATGATCCCATAGTTATACAGAAATTAAATCAACCAGTTGAAGGTGGAAATGGATTCTTGTCTCATCTCTAATGAACACTATGGGGCATAGATTCATTCTTTCAAATGTTTAGTAGAATTGCATGAACTATTTGGATGGTTGATTTCTTTTTTTTCCCCTGAGCTGTTAATTTTTCTGCCCTTTATTTTTGGGGGGCATGTATAGCTGGGTTTGTGTAATTGGATGCTTATTTGATGTGCCTCCATTATATTGAATAGAGTCAAACACTGCTCACAGCATCTCTTACCTGCTGTAGGAGGTTGGTCATGTAGCATGAGAAGATAAGTAGTGGACAATCTGTATGCTCTATTCGTACTAATATGATATAAAAATGTGTAGAGAAAAGTCTTTGTCGCATTGGATAGATCTTCTCCTCTACTTTAAATGAAATTATAGGTGACCACAGATAAAAGTTGCATAAGCTGAAAATAGGTAGATGGGTTGAAAAATACTTTTCAAATATTCAGGAGTTACATAATTATTAATTTATGTTATTCTTAGTATCACAGTTATTATCCACGGTATCACAAATTTATTGATGAATTAAAATAGCATGCCCTGCACATTGTTAGTCAATACAAAATCACTCTATCTCTGTCAATTGCCTTCTCCTCATTTTTGCTTCCCATCTTGTGGCACTCTTCTGCGTGCATGTGTATGTTTTAATAAATCATCCATCTAGAATTTCTTCAGCACCTTAGAAGCTTTCTTCTTGTCCAACTTGGATCTTAGAAATATCC
This sequence comes from Gracilinanus agilis, assembly GCF_016433145.1. Lineage (NCBI taxonomy): Eukaryota > Metazoa > Chordata > Mammalia > Didelphimorphia > Didelphidae > Gracilinanus > Gracilinanus agilis. Next base: position 251,906,251 of record NC_058134.1, read on the forward strand.
CCCCTGTTTTGTGTTTCTATTCTCTTATATTGATCCTTTATTAGCTTTCCCATTATACATCTCTTTATTGTTATTTTTGAATCCATTTTTTTCCTTTCTGAAGGACCTATCTGTAAGTATATGTAGATATTGTGCTATATCTTCCAAATCTTTCCATCACCTTTTGAGTTTATAATTGTTTCAAGTTAGTGCAATTCTGGATTTCTAGCCATATAGTGTCACCAGAAGGCTATGTTATTAAAAAGCAATTTTTAGCATCAGAGAGCAGTTTGAGGTCATTCACTATCAACTCTGTCTCTATATTAGGTCCACTGTAAAAAAAATCAAAATCTTCTATTTATTATAGGACTTTGTATTTCCCCTCCATTGCTTTTACAATCTATTTTGATTCATGACTATTTGTATGCATTTCTCATCTCCTGTAATAAACTCCTGAGAGACAGGATCATATAATTTTTCCTCCTTGCATACCTTGCATCTAGCACAGCACTTTGCATAAAGCTGGTGCCTAATAAATGGTTCTTCAGTGTTCTGAAGTGAATTGGACAATATGTGCTTTTTATCCACTTTCTTTTCTTCTTATTGATTCCTTTCCCAATTCTGAATTTCCCTGAGTAGATTTCCTGTGGGGCTCATTTCAATCAGAGCAATGTCTTCTTTGAACAGGAGCATATAGAGAGCCTCTGGATCTTCAGAGAGTTCTTTTGTTTGGATCCCACTCAACATATAGTCAATAACATTAGCCAGCACCTTGGGGAGAATTACATCTCCCTGTTTAACTTCTCATTCAAAGTCAGTTGATAGTTCCACTATTAGGTCTGTATCACAAAGAAATTAAAGTTAGGAGAAAAGAACCTACTGGCACAAAAACATTTATAGCATCTCTTTTTCATGGTGGCAAAAAAGGAAATTGGTGAGCTGTTTATCAATTGGAACATGGCTGAACAAGTATATGATTTTAATGGAATACTAATGTGTGATAAGAAATAATAGACATACTGATTCTCCTTCCCCCCAAACCTGAAAAGACTTATATGAAGTAATGCAAAGTGAAATGAGCAGAACAAGGGAACACTGTACACAGTAATAACAATAATGTATGATGATCAACTATGAATGACAACTATTGTCAATGAGGTGAGGATCCAGGACAAGTCCAAGGGACTCATGACCAAAAAAAAAAAAAAAAAAAAAAAGGATATTCACTGCTAAAGAAGGAGCAGATGGAGTTCAGGTGCAAACTGGAATATGCCATTCTTTACATTATTTCCCCCATGAATTTTTGTCTAGTGTAAGCAGTATCTGTCTTCTTTTATAACTCATATATGGAAATATGTATTATATGATAATATATGTACAACCTATATCATATTACATGCCTTCTTAGGGAGAGGGAAAGGGTGGGAAAGAGAGAGAGAGAACATGGGATTGCAAAATGTCAGAAAATGAATATTAAAATTTTTATTGATATATAATCTGAAAAAATTAAAAATAATTACAATAAAATATAGGACACAGGAAAAAGGTCAATTGATACTCCTTTCATGAATAAATTCATCTCTATGGTCTCATCTGTTGTGAAGTCCTCTATAGTTCAGATCTAGATTTGAGAGCCACCATGTTCATGGAAAGATTTCTTTTTTTGCTTTATCAAGTCAAACCCTTTCTTAAAAGTCAATACACAATATCCTTTGCTTTGCACACCTTCGTCACTTGTGACACACAGTCCATTGTGGGAAATTGTCATTAAAGGCCTGATTCTTTCCTGCTCATGTTGAAATCTTGTGCGTCTGCATAGAGTATCCTTATGAAGATTTTTGAGAGATAATAAACTAGCGTAGGTTCCTTTTTTTTTTTTTAAACCCTTACCTTCTGTCTTGGAGTCAGTACTGTATAGAGTGGTAAGGGTGGGCAATGGGGGTCAAGTGACTTGCCCAGGGTCACACAGCTGGGAAGTGTCTGAGGCCAGATTTGAACCTAGAACCTCCCCTCTAGGCCTGGCTCTCAACTCACTGAGCCACCCACTGCCCCTCCAGCATAGCTTCTGATGTCTTCTCATTTGCCATTTTGGGGGAAGATAGCAGACTGTATGCCTAGAGCACTGGACTTATTATCAGAACAAAATGTGTTTGAATTCTGATTCAAACACCTACAAACTGTGTGACCCTGGCCAAGTCACTACTTCTTTCTCATACTTATTTTCTTCATATTTAAAATGGTAACAAGGATATACGAAGAACTTTCCTCAAAGTATAGGTGCAAGAATAATACCCATCAAACTCTAAGCACGATATGATAGTCATTCTAGTGGTGCTGAATAGTGAATGGATGTTGACTTTCGTACTTGAAGAGAATCAAAAGGACACACTATGTCAAGGTCAGGGTAAAGTTTGTCCAACTGGAGTTGATTAGCCCAACCTGAGCTGGAAAGGCTCTAACGCAGGTGATCATTCAGGATGGAGCCGTCCAAATCTGCACACCTCACATTTTTTGGAGCTACTGTAGTTTTTATATAGCTTACACTAAAGAAAAATTCATGGAAAAAAGTAAAAAATGGGATGCTTATATTTCTTCTGACCTCTGTGTGAGCACTGGTCTTGTGTGAAGTCTCTGTACAATAATCTTGTAGCTACACATGTGGCCCCACCATGAGAGCTGCATTCTCAGCAGAATCTGAATACATGACAATTCAGCTCGAGGAAGGACCTTGGTTTCTGCTATCTTTATTTGCCGGGTGATCTTCAGAATCTTCCCAAGACAATTCAAGTGGAAGTGATTCAGTTTCTTGGCATGGCACTGCTCTATTGTCCAGGTTTCAGAGGCATACAACAATAAGGTTAGCACGACAGCTCTGTAGATCTTCAGTTGGGTAGGTGGACTAATACCTCTTCTCTCCCATACTTTCTTTTGGAGCCTCTCAGACACCGAACTAGCTCTGGCAAAGAATGTGTCAACTTCCTCTTCTATATGGACATCCTTGGAAAGCACACTGCCAAGGGAAATTAATTTATCTACTGCATTCAAAATTTCTTCGTTTGCTCTTATTGATGGTTCCTGGTGTGTGCTGCCTAATAGAGAACCTCTGTTGTTTTTTTTTTTTTCATTTAATTATCAGGCCCAAAATGCCACAAGACAGTGATAGTGTTGAATAGTGGATAGTTGGCAACTAGTGGCTCAGTGGATTGAGAGCTAGAAAAGGAAAGCCATAGGTTCAAATCTGGCCTCATACACTTCCTAGATGTGTGACTCTGGGCAAGTCACTAAAACCCCATTGCCTAGCCCTTACCACTCTTCTGCCTTGGAACCAATACCCAGTATTGATTCTAAAATGGAAGGTAAGTGTATAAAAAGTACTGAATGTGAACCTCAGATTTGTTCATGTTTTAGCTCTGATACATATTGTCTAGGAGACCCAGAACAGATATTTTAATTTCTCCATGTTCTAGGCAACTACTTAAGACTGGAGGTTCAAAAACATTAGCCAAATTCCACTGATAAAGGGAATTACCTTACTGAGAGTTCCCTTTAACAGTGAAATCACACATCTGAGCCCTGTCCCCTCAGCCTCTCTATTCTATCAAAACTATTGTTATTAAATAAAGACCATTCGCATGTGCATCCATTTTGATGAGGTCTTACTCCTTTTTAAAAATTTTTTATTTTGAATATTTTCCCATAGTTACATATTTCATGTTCTTTCCCTCTTCCCCAAACCCCCCTAAACCTCCTTAGCCAATGCCCAATTCCACTGGGTTTTACTTGTATCATTGATCAAGGTCTTACTCTTTTTGAGAAATGTGAAGAATTAATCTCTAAATGCTTTTAAAATGGCCGCTTGTAATTTGGATTTCTTCTATCTCTACTTAGATCTTCCAGCAAATTCTTGGAAATTCTTTTCAATTCTTCACTTAATACACACAGATTAAAACAATAATAGAGTCAATATATGATTATCTCTCTCATTGCATAATTTTTATAGCTATAATTGAATAATAACTAGTATTTCTATAGTGCTTTAAGATTTGCAAAGATACTTTATAAATAGTATTTCATTTTATCCTCATAACTACTCTGGAAGATAGATGCTATCACTATCCCCATTTTACATGTGAAGAAACTGAGTCAGGAAGGTTAAGTTTCTTGGCTAGGCTTGTACAGCTAAGAATCTGAATTTGAATTCAAATCTTTCTAATTCAAAATCCAACCATCTATTTCCTTTGCCACCTGGTTGTCTTATATATATGGAGAGAGAGAAAGAGAGAGAGAGAGAGAAAGAGAGAGAGAGAGAGAAAGAGAGAGAGAGAGAGAGAGAGAGAGAGAGAGAGAGAGAGAGAGAGAGAGAAGACAATTGGTTGAAGAGTTTACATGTGGATGGATTATGATCTCTATGGTCTCTCCCAACTCTAACCTTCTTTGATGATTTCTAACAAGGAGATCATTAAAGTTATAGCACAATAACTTATTTTATATCTTTTTGAAATCACATCTTGAAATTTTGGTAATTTCCCCCTCTTCATAATGTCTTTTGTTAAACAAGTTAAAAATTCATGTTTTTGAGATGCTTTCCTGACTATTGAAGGACTAATACCTTTTCTATTGAATATAGTTATCATTTTAGACACAAGATAGAGTTGGATATCATGGGAAACACTAGTTTACCAGCTGCAGAAAACATTTTACAGAGAGGCTGATTTAATTTTAGTTTGGTATCCTGAGTACACAGTGACATTTATTGAGAGTATATTGTAGAACAAATCTATAAAGTGAACTTTAGCTACAATCAGTTGCCAGGAGGGATTAGAAAGTAGACTTGGGAAGTGTCATTGCAGAGACCAGCATGTCCTCAAATTTATGGATTGATAGCCAAGATAGTGTTATGTAGCATGTCCAAAAATATCCATTGACCTCCTTCTTATTCCAAAGCATAAGTTTCGTAGGGTCTTGGAAGGACAGAAGTAAGGAGGAAAGGTCTTTAAAGAAATCGGTCTTCCTCCAGCCTCAGATATTTGTAGTCTGAGGGCTCTCTCACATCGAGTACTCTTTTCTACACCACAAACATCAACTTTTTTACTTTCCATTTTTACATGTATCCTTTCCTAGGTTTATATAATAGAGAGAATATGGCTTTTCTTACTTAGGCTTCTAGATTAGTCTGGTATTTTCTGTTCTACATGAGATTTTCCCAAAAGAACATTCTTAGGTTTTCCATAGTGCAAGGTTCTGGATCCAATTTGAATTTCTTTGAGCAATTATGTTTCAGTCTTTGCTAACTGACTCTTTGTTAAACTGCACTAAGACAGGGACAGACCATGTCTTCTCTAAGTCCATGATCTGCTCCAGTTCCCAACCCAGTGTATGGGGCAAACATTTAATAGGTTAGGCAGTCATTAATATTTAATCATTTAAATAAAATTTAAAAATAATTATTAATTAAACTATGAAGTGTTAACTTAATGTAGAATATTGTCCTGGGCATTAGGGGAGATACAAATTTAGGTAAAATATGGTCTCTATCTTCATTTACCTTATATATTCTTGTAGATTAAAACTTCAATATATATAGCTGTAATAAACATATAATACATATTTAAGGAATTACATATCAGTGTTCTATGTGAGGTGCAAGGAAAGATCATTTGCAATTGGAAGTATCATGGAAGGCTTTCTGGATAATGTAGCACTCGAGATGGGAAATGAAATAATGGAAGGGTAGGAGTTCAGCATGGCAATGATTTAACAAGGGAATCAGAAGGAGAATGGAGGTATTCCAGACAAAGGAAATTGACTGAAGAAAGGTTTAGAGGCATGAATTTACACTCTGTGTTTGTAGTTCAGAGCTGTCCAATTTGGGGAGTAAATAGAGAATAATATAAACTATACCTTGAAAGGTAACAAAATCCTGGTAATTAATTCTGGTAAATAATTATGATAACTAAGGGTGGTCTTGGAAAGAAGTTGAGAAAATGTCCCTCACTCCCTTCCCTGAAGAGATAGGAGACAAAAGACATAAAATAATAGGTGTACTGTGAGATGTAGTTGACTTTTTTTTTAGTTTTGCAGAAATAATTTTTCTTTTTCTTTGTTTCTTTTTTGCTTCTTTGTTCCTTTATTCTTCATTTTCCTTTCTAATTTCTTTCATTTTTTCAAGACACCAGGTTATCAGGGGCTTGAAGGAATTACAAAACCAGATCTCTGCTTAAGAAAAATTATTCTGAAAGCAGAATGAAAGGTGTTTTTTTTAAAAAATAGAATCAAAGCTAGAGAGAGAAAAGATCTCACAGGCTAGATACTAAATCTCTTCATTGTATTGATGAGGAAACTGAAGTCCAGAGAAGTTATGTGCTAGGAGAGAATGGAGAATACACTTCACATAAGGAGGTTATTGCAGTAGTCCAAGTAGGTAGTAATGAATGTCTGAACTAGAGGAATGGTAGTAGAAATAGAAGGAAGGAGAGTGTACAAAGATAAACATGTTCCCAAGGTATTATAGATGATATTTGATGTCTGACTGAGTGTAAAAGGTAAGGGAAGAGAATCTGTCAGAGAGAAACCCAGGGTCACAAATATGAAGCACAGGGTACATGGCGAAGCCACAGATGGCAAGAATGAAGTCAGAGGAAGCAGTAGTTTGAGGGAGTGAGATAATAAGATCAGTTTTCAAAATGCTAAGTTTGAGGTGCGGGTGGGACATCCCAGTGGAGATGTCTTGCAGTATAGAGCTCCAGATGGCTAGCATTTTATGAACCATTGGGATGACTTATATCTCTGCTGCACCCTCCTGGCAGTTGTGATGAGTTGGGTTTCCTGCTAACGGTTTCTGCACTCAGATGCTGGATGTTTGTCATAGAGTTCTGGCATCTTCCTGCTGTCTCCACTGATCTTACAAAGCCCAATTATATTGTCCTATAGGGCATTGTAGAAGATATACTTTTCAGGCTGTCAAGTACAAATGAAAAAGATTTAAACTATTTCACACTTTCTATTTCAACTTGCTAGATGAAAACAATACAGTTATCCTTGCTTGCAGAACCTTAAAACATTTATAAAAACCCTGAAGCCCAGCAACCCAATGTATCCATTTTAAGTTCTAAATTATTTCAATACATTTATCAAATCTCCAAATCTTAGAATTGAATGGGACCCTCGAGGTTGTCGAGTCCAATATTTACTTACCAAATGCATGAATGAATCCTTCTTTTTCTCATTTCTTTTAATATCAGAAGAGAACAGAAGTCATCCAGTCTAAATTATATTAGAGCAGAAACCCCCTCTGTATAACCACAAAAGGTGGTCATGTAGATTCTGTCCAGATAACTGACTTCTGGGGACCCCATTTCCTTTTTTTTCCCATTTAATAATTTTTATTTTTTAGAAAAATTAACATGGTTACCACATTTCCTTTTGACCTAAGAAAAGCAATTTAGAGTCGGAAGGGACCTCAGAGACTATTTAGTATGACTCCCTCCCATTATTTTACAAAGGAGGATGAGATTCAGAGAGATGATAATAAATACCCACAGTCACAAAAGTAATAAGATTCCAACCCAGGTCCTTTGCTTCTAGAATCAACGTTGTTCCAATCTATATAAAGCAGAAGCAGGTAGGGGCTTTTGAGTAGATAGCACACTGGCCATGTTGTTAGGAAGACTCAAGTTCCTGTGTGGTCTCAGACTCCCATGAGCTGTGTGACCCTGTGGGTATTCACATAACCACTATCTGCTTCCATTTCCCCAACCTAAAGTGAAGCATTCATCTTACATGTTTTTGTGAGGATTAAATGAGATGATATTTGTAAAATGTTGAGTACAGTGACTGGCACATAGTAGACACTTATTAAATGCTCCTCTCCTTCCTTTTATTGTCATGTAACTCTAATTGCTGCAACCATGTCTTCTTTCTGAGCTCAAATCAGATTCAGCCTAACTTCTACCCATTCATTTTAATTTTTCCCTCTAGAAATCCAATTGAACAAGCCATGTGCAATCAATCAGATGAAGGGGATCTGAAAATAGACTAATATGGTGGGACTGTGCAGAAGGACAAGCATCCATTGTTGGCCTTCAGAGTCAGTTTAGGTTATGGCACCCTTTGGAGCCTGAAAACAGATAGGTTTAATAGATAGCAGATAGGGAGACAGAGAGTTTTCAAGAGGGCATACTATGATGAATGAGGAGAAGCTGTGTGCATTGAGCAGTGGCCGAGGTGCTGAAATCTTACCTCCAAGCCACCCGTGCCTTAGTGAGCCAAGCATAATGAATCAGTGGCAAATAGACAAAAGGGGGAACTGATGAAATAACTGAGATGCAGTACAGAATGGGGCCATGAAGGCAAGGAGAAAGGTCTGATCTTTTCCCAGTTCTCTCATCCATTCCTGTCCAGTAGCCAACGTACCATGCTCTGCTTACTTCTCAGTTTGAGCCAAGGCTTGAAGGAACCTAGAGGTGTCAATAGGCAAAGGTGAGGAGAATGTGCATCCTGGGCTTAGGGACAGTCAGTATAAACACTCCAGTGGAAGAAGGATTTTTTGGTGTGATGGCAAGGATGACTAGTTTGCAGAATTCACTGAAGGCAGTAAAGTATAACAAAATTGAAGGGTACGCCAGGGCAATATTTTGAAGATTTTTTTTAATGTCAATAAGAGATTATGTTTTATTTTGGAGGTAATATGGAGTCATTGGAAGTTTATTGAGTAGTGAAAAGGAATTCCATGACTAGACCTTATTATTGTTGTTATTATTTTATAAAAATCACTCTGGCAGCTGTTAGGATGGTTGGCATAGAGATAGACTTGGGGTAGGAGTCCTGCTACAATTCAGGAGAAAGGTAATCAAAGGCTAAATCAGGGTGTGCATTCTCAGTGACTGGACTCCAGGCATTAGATTTACAAACATCTATTAAAATGACACATGCCCTTCAATTAGCATACATTCCATTATTCTTCGAGATCTATACAATAGAGTAGAAAATGTGCTAAATTTCAAGTCAGAGGATCTCGGTTCCAGTTCTATCCCTGACACCTGTGTGACCTCAGGTAAGTCATTTAACCTACTTGAGCTTAAGTTTCTTCAGCTTTGAGATGACCACTAAAATCATTTCCATCTCTCAATCCATCTTTCTATACTGAATTCCTGGGAAATAAACAAGCAAAAACACCAGTAACTCCTCTTCAAAATGGAAGCCTTCAAAAATTGTTGGAGACATATATGTGGGTTTTTTTCTATTCTTCCCATTTTCAACCCATTTAACCTGTACTCCAAGTTAGAGGTTCTTCTTTTAAGTCTTCATTATACAAAATAATTTTAAGTCCAATTTTCTACATGTTGCTGTTTCTTGGACTTGCTCCTCAAAATCTCTCCTAAAATATAACCATAAGAGTTAGACACAATGTAATTTGACCAGGGCAGAGATGGAGGGAATATTAGTTGTCCCTTTGTAGACAAATTATGTCATTGCTTGTTTTTTTATGGCATATTCTATTGACTCATATCACAACTTGCTCTCAAATAAAATCTCTCATTTTTAAAAAATGTGAACTGTATCTACTGCAGCAGGATTATGGGACTTTAGAATTGGAAAGGAGTTTAGATGTCTAGTTCAGCTTCTCTATATATGAAGAACTTGAAGTACAGGAAAGGGAAATGATGGACATAGAGTTGTCCAGCCATTAAGTTAGCATCATAAAACTGTTCATTAGGAACTGGAAAAGATTCTGGGGGCAATCAAGTAAAATAATTTCTTTTTACAGATGAGCAAATCGTGGCTACTGTTTCAGAATCACACAGCAAGTGATGTTTTAGACCAAATATGAACTTGTGTCTTTCTGGTTCTGAGTCCAGCACTCCATTTGCAGTACCATCACGTCCTCTTAGATATATTTTAAAACCTGAGTGCAGTATCTTGCATTTTAATCTAATATGTACATGAACTACAAATATTGCTACTATACACACACAGATACATATGCATATATACAGATACATACTATGTTGTTTTTCAGTCATTTTCACTAATACCCAATTTTTCCCAACCCCAATTTCTTGGCAAAGATATTATAGGAGAAATTTGGCATTTTTCTCCAGATTATTAAACAGATATGGAAACTGAGGCAAATAGGTTAAGTGACATGCCCAAGGGTACAGAGTTAGTAAATATCTGAGGCAGGATTTGAATTCAGGAAGATGAATTTTCCTGATTCCAGATCCAATATTCTATTTACTAAGCTACCTTGCCACTCATCCATAAATATATAAATATCCACATATATGCACATTACCCTAATGTCTCTTCTCTTTTTCCTCCTTTTCATCCTCTCTCACCACTCAGGAACTGCATGAGATTATAGCAGAGCTTGAGCCCTATTTCTATCTCTTGGTGACCCAAATATGACTGTTCTTATTAGAAAATTTTTCAATGTTTTATTATATACAATTTTATTATTTTTATTATCTTTTATTGCTATTTTCTTTTCTTTTTTTGCATCACCATAACTTCCCAATAAATTTTCCCTTCTTCATTGAATCCTTCCTTGTAACAAATTAGTTCAGTTGATCAAAACAAATGAGCTCATCGTTAACTTGTGGACATGTTTCTTACTCCATGTTTGTAGTCCAAAACACATCTTTCTCCTGAGCATTGGTCGGAATGCTTTCCCATAGTCCTCTGACTTTACAATCTGTTATTTGATTGATCAAAGTTAAGGTTTGCAAAATTTTTTTCCTTTGCCTTATTATGAGCATCATATAAATTGGTCTTTTAGTTCTGCTTACTTTGTATTCACATAGTATTTGTATTAACTTCATTTTGTATTAACTTCATCTGAATCATTTGAATTCACCATTTTTATGATGCAAACAGTATTACATGTTTTAGCCATTCATAAATTGATGAGTACCTACTTTCCTTCCAGGTTATTCAACCACAAAAAGTACAACTACAAATATTTTGTATATATGGGGCATTTCCTTCTATCTTTAACTTTTTTCTATTATATTCCTTGAATTGATCCCTTTGAGGAAAAATCACTAAAAACATTATTTTTCCACATGAATCACAAATTTGGCATTGGATAAATATAAAATGTAAACTACAAAACAATTTGGCTTATTACTGGCTTTCATTTAACATGTGTTTAAAACCATACACTATCATAGGGACTCTTAGATCCAGCTTCGGTGAAACTGTGTGGTGTGGCAATATTATATATAGCCTGATGTACCAGTCAATTAGGGCTGAGGGTTGAATTATGAGATGCTGGAGGTACAGGAGAATTTATGGTTATAAGGATAGAGCTATTCATTGAAAGCTAGGCTGGATTAAGTGGAAATTAGCATCCTTGTGGTCTAGTCCTTGTAGCCCTGAAGTGTGTGCCCCATTTAGCTAAGTTAACAAGGTTTCAAATTTCTGCACACTGAGGTATATTGTGGTCTTTGTTGACATAAAATATTTATAATATCTCTTTTTGTGGTGGCAAAAAAATTAGAAACCAAGGGATGCCCATCAGATGGGGAATGACTGAAAGGCATATATTCTATACCATAATTATATATAAAACATGCATATATAGTATAACTATGGAAAATTGAAAATTGTTATGATAATTTGGGGGTTTTATACATACATAATGACATTTAGTAATACCAGGTCACCTTCATTTGTTGGTGTCACCTGATCATAGGCTTATGGGAACAAGAATTGGCTATGAGCACAACACAAACTATTTTAATTCATTTATTGCTGTGACAATTGGTCAGTCTCCAATAAGCCATAGGAAAGCTGGATGCTTCCAGTATGACTCTAGATTATGCCTGTGTCTGGCACATCTTGTAATTTCAACAAAATTTGATTCCTGTCTTCTTTTATTATGAGCAGCTAGATGGTATATATGAAATTTGATATTGTTAATTTATAAAATATGATTTCTTTCTTTAAAAAAGAAAACCCTCATAGATCAAACCATCCATCATCCCAGATGGGCTCACATACCACTTTCTGGGCAGGTATAGGTGCCAATAAATCTATTTCCACCAAGTCATTTTTTCCCTAGATAAGTAGTCCTGAACAGTCTCTCTAAGGGAGTATTCATGAGATCGCTGCTTTGTTGGGGAAGATGTCTTCTCATATCTTTTCTTTAGGGCCATGCTTGTTCTTTGTAATTTTGCAACAATCATTTAAAATTGTTTTGCCCAGCTTTGAGGTACTACCTCACACCTAGCAGATTGGCCAATATGACAGTAAAGGAAAACAATAAATGTCAGAGGGGATGTGGCAAAATTGGGACACTATTACATTGATGGTGGAGTTGTGAATTGATCCAACCATTCTGAAAGGCAATTTGGAATTAGGCCAGAAGACTTTAGAATGCATGCCCTTGTTTCCAGCAATACCACTACTAGGTTTGTACCCAAAGAGATAAAATAAAATGTTTGTACAAAATATTTATAGCTGTGCTCTTTGTGGTGGCAAAAAGTTGGAAAATCAGGTGTCCCTCAATTGGAGAATGACTGAACAAATTGTACATGATGGTGTTGGAATACTAGTGTGCTATAAGGAATGATGAACTGCTTGATTTCTATAAAATCTGGGAAGACCTACATGAACTGATGCAAAGTGAATGAGCAGAACCAGGAGAACATTGTACATAGTAACTAAGATATTGTGGGACTTTTATATGTAATCAACTTTGCTACTAAAAACAATGTAATGATCCAGGACAATCCCTAGGGACTTTTGAGAAAGATTCTATCCACATTGAGAGAGAGAAATGTGGGAGTAGAAATGTAGAAGAAAAGCATACGACTTACCACTTGTTTATATAGGTATAGGATTTGGGGTTTTGGTTTTAAAAGACTATTGCAAAAATGAATAATATGGAAATAGGGATTGAGTGATAATACATATATTACTAAGTGGAATTGCTTGTCAGCTCTGGGAGGGGGAAAGAAAGATAACCTTGGGAAAATACTTGAATAAATTTTTAAAATTAAATTGTTTTGGGATGATTTTACTTTCCATTTACATTTTTATAGAAATTGTGTCTTGTTTTCTTGGCTCTGCTCACATCACTTTGTATCAGTATATTTAAATCTCCCCTGCTTCTCTATAGTCATCATAGTAATATTTTTAGTCCAGTAATATTTCATTACATTCATGTGCCGCAATCTATTTAACCATATCACAGTCCTGGGACATATACTTTATTTCCAGTTCTTTGTTACCAAAAGTTTTATTATTTTTTGGTATTTATGGAGATTTTTCCTTTTATCAATGACCTTCTTGGGGTATATGCTTAGTAGTGGAACCCCCTCATTTTAAAGATGAAGAAACTGTATACCAAAGAAGTCAAAGAGCATAGATATTTTAGTCAATTCATTTATATAAATTGAAATTGCTTCCCAAGATGCTTGTTCTAATTTACAGCTTCACCAATAATGTATTAGTACAAATATTCCTTACTTGTGGCATTATGTATGGTTACTTGTTTTATTCTCATATATTTTATTTTCACATGCAGCCTATGGAAACAATATCAAAACATCCCAAATTCATGCATTCCCTTTAAGTTGCTAGAACATGCACTTGATCACATTTCCTTCATAGCATCATAGTTTTAAAGTTCCAATGGACCTTAGAGGTAAACAGGTCCAACTTCCTTATCTTACAGATGATGCAACAAGACCTAATGGATTTTTGAACAAAATTGTCTCTCCTGTCATGCTTATCACAGCTTTTTAAATTATTTTGGTCTGTATACCATGTGGCAGAGAGGACAGCAAGGTAGCTTTGAAACATGGAAAGACATGTATTCACATTTCACCTCTGATACATACTGCTTATATGACTGTGGGCAAATTATTTAACCTTTCAGTCTTCTAAGTAAACCTCTAAAATTATAAGTTGCAGAGAGGGAAGGTGCTGAAGGTAGAGATTTTCCTCACTTGAAAGTTGACATGGAAATCAAAGATCCAGTTCCTTTCCTTTGCTATACATGTAGTCAAGATATCTCATCTGGAGAGTCTGAATTATTCTATTTTATGAAATTATTTCTTAAAATTAGTAAATTAAAAAAAGTAGGATCAGAATTCTCTTTTTTTCTTATACATTTGTGAAATTATAAAGATCTGGTTCATTGTAGAAAGCTATTTGCTAAAACCTACATATAGCTTCCTTTCTGTTTTTGTCAAGCATATCCTTGCTGGGTTGAAATACTACTCCTGGGGGCAGCTGGGTGGCTCAATGGATTGGGAGCTAGGCCTAGAGATGAAAGATCCAAGGTTCAAATCTGGCCTCAGACACTTCCTTGCTGTGTGACTGGGCAAATCACTTAACCTCCATTACCTAGCCCTTATCACTCTTCTGCCTTGGAACCCATACTTAGTATTTATTCAAAGACAGAAGGTAAGGATTTCAAAAAAAGGAAAGAAAGAGGAAGAAAAAAAAGGAAGAAAGGAAGGAAGGAAAGAAGTAAAGAAGAAGAAAGGAAGGAAGAAAGAAAGAAATCCTCTTCCTAGGATAAGCTCATCACCTGAAATCTGCTCATCATGCTGCTTAACTGGGGCTTGGATCCTCAACACCTTCCAAACTCTTTCAGCCTCATCCCTTCTCTAAATGGACTATTTCAAGGTAGAGCATCAAACTTCGCCTAAAGCTTTTTTATTGAGAGAGCAGGGATTTCTTCTGTCCAGATCACTTTTCACTTTCCATCTGCATTTCTTCTTGGTTTGAACTCCACAGAATGTTGGATATCCCCTGGGGTCCTTTACTCTCCACCTTTTTAGCTCTCTTTTTTATTGTTTTCCCCTATTCAGCTGAGACATAGTGGATAGAGAAGTGGGTCTGGTGTCAGGAAACTCATTTTCCTGATTTCAAATGTGGTCTCAGATACTTACTAGCTGTGTTACCCTGGTCAAGACACTTAACCTTGTTTGTGACCTTTTTTTCTCATCATTAAATGACTTGAAGAAAGAAATCGCAAACCACTCTGGTATTTTTGCCAAGAAAATACCAATGGGGTCACAAAGAGTCATACATGACTGAAAAATTACTGAACAACAACAAATAGATCACAAGCTCCTTATAAGCAGAGACTGTATTTCTTTTTCTCATTTATATCCCCACCACTAAGCACAGTGCCTAGCACATTGTAGGGACTTAATAAAATTTTTAAGATTAAATTTGTGTGTGGATTATTCTCATGAATACTTATGGGGATGAGAAAGCAGTCAAATGTGTCAGCCATTCCTGCTACTTTTCAGTTTTTGTTTTAGCAAATGTTCCATCACTAAAATTTTTTCATTTTTTGAGACTCTTCCATTCTTTATGACATAATAACAATGAACACTTACGTATCTTTAAAATTGTCTCATCTCTAGTAGTTATTCCTTAGAAAGTCAGATGTAGTAACTTTCTGATTTCCTTTTCTTAAGTACTATTGTCTCTTTTTCAATAGGACATCGGTTATAATAGCTAGCATTTATATAATGCTTTCAGGTTTGCAAATTGCTTCACAAATATCAACTAATTTTATCTTCTCAACAACAAGCATCATTATTACTCCTCATTTAAAGGTGAAGAAATTGAGGCAAAATTTAGAAAAAAGAGATTAAGTGACTTGTCAAGAGTGGCACAGCTAGAGTCTGGGGCTAGATTTGAACTGAAGATTTTCTGACTACAGACCTAGCCATCTGTCCACTTTAGCAACAAGTATAGAAAATAGGTGCCAAACATGGCTAGTGGACCCAACATGTGAAGCTCATGAGACTCCAGAGTATGGCTCCAGATTAAAATGTAATTGGGAAATATTTAACAAAATAATTAAAAATAAAATAAGATGTAGATAGTATCAATATGTGTTTTTCCAAGTCAATATGCAGCCTTTAGAAATCCTATTCTGCAGTTCAGTGGCTCCCATCTCTATAAGAGTTTGATACCACTGATATAGAGGAAGCTATGTTGAAAAATGGTAGTTCAATTATTGTTGCCTTTAAGAAATCAATATAAAATATTCCATTCTTGGCTATTTGTTTGATGCCTTTTGGTTTTTTCTATAAGTTCTCAGGAAAACTTGGCTCAGTGGGATTGGTAAACTAAATCATGTGACAACATACACTTACTCAATATCTATTTTAAAACATCTGACCTTTGAATGCTATTTTTTCCATTTCTTGTATCAATGAAGAATAAATACTAAGTATTTTATTCCATTATGTAAAAAATTCTAGTTACTCAGTTTGGAAATATTTATGTCTTCCTCAAATCTTCACTTTCCACCTCAAACATTAGTAGCCAAACTTTGCCATTTCTTTCTCTACAACATTCCTGAATACTTCCTCTTCTCTCTACCCTCATCCACCACTTTAGTGCAAGATCTTATCACTTCTGACTTGGACTTTTGAAATAGATTTGTATTTGCTTTCCCTGGTTCATTCCCTTTTCTACTCTAATACATGTGTCCAAATTGCTGCTAAATTGATTTTTTAAAGGAGTGCTCCAATCATATGACCCTCCTTGTCAATAATTAAATTAATTCTTTTTTTATGGTCTTCAATCTTAATGAATCAAATAAGCCTTTACCTCATTATGATGTTGATATTGACAGTAGTTACCTTAAAAGTAACAATGAATTTAAAAGACTATCCCCAATCTAGAAGATTTATAAAATTAATTACCTGATTTTAGAAAATGTGCATTTAAGAACAAAAAAAATGACAAAAAAACTGTACAATCTACCTATAGGTGTACTAAGTTTAATAAAACCTGTGATGAACAACATTGTTATTCCCATGGTCAAAACCTTCAGCAACTCCCTCTGGGATAAGATACAAACTCCTGAGCCTGATAATTTAATAAAGGCAAAGCTTCAAACTATATTTCCAGATGTATTTTTGGCGTCATAGGGACAGAGACTGGACTTATGAATACAAAGATATTGAGGACTTCCTGGAAAAGGAAATTCCCTTTGTCAATTCTAGTCCACATCTTTTCTGAAACTTGTAAGCTTAGAGAGTTGTCTACAAGCCCAGAGTCACAAAGCCAATATGTGCCAGAAGCTGAACCTGACCCCAAGTCTTTCCTTCTTTTGTTGGTGGCTCTCCAACCATTCCACCATACTACCTCTCATTGGTACAAAGCTAAGAGACTTTAGAGACCATTAAGTACAACTCCCTCATTTTAACATGAGAAAAAAATTGTGTTGTCCAAACAATTGTGTTGCCCAGGGACACATAGCTAATAAGTGCTAGAGGAGGGATTTGAACATAGGTCTTCCTAGCTCCAAATCTTCTTGACTTTATTAATGTAGCATTCCCTTCACACACACTCTAAAATGTAACCAAAGTGGCCTGCATTCTGTTTCTCTGAAATCTGTACTCTCTCCTCTAGCTTCTGTACCTTTAAAAACTCTAGAATGTGTACTCTTTTAAATTTTGTTTTCTAAAATTCTTAAACTCCTTCAAGGCTCATTGCAGGTTCCATATCCTTTCAACTCCCTAGTTGCCTGGGTCTCCCTTAATTCTCTTTATTTGCATTTACTTATTCATGTGAATGTTGTATCCTCTTTGTAGAATGTAAGTAGCCTCTCTTGACTTTTTGTTTTTGTATCTTCAGAACCTGGGACAGTGCTCTAAACTAAAATCCTTTTTCAATAGGTGTGAAATGGAAGAGAATAACAGAATTTGGGGGCAGTTAAGAGGCCCAGTGGATAGAATTCTTGTCCTGGAATCAGGAAGACTAATTTTCCTGAGTTAAAATTAAGCCTTAGATACTACTGTGTGACCTTGGGAAAGTCACTTAACTTGGTTTGGCTCAGTTTCCACATATGTAAACTGGACTGGAGAAAGAAATGGCCAAGCACCCCAGTGTCTTTGTCAAGACAGTTGGGTGACCAACATTGGAATATGGCAGAAACAAATGAACATTAGAATTTGGGCAACTTGGAAGCACAAAAAAGCTAAACTGCTGGCCAGGACAAACCCATTTCAATTCAATGACTTTTATCAAGTACCTTTCATATGATTGCACTGTAATACACATCTTGGAATTAAAAGGGAAGAAAAAAATAAACTACACAGTCCCTGCCCTCCAGGATTTTCATTCTAGTAGGTGGATTAGACTTGCAGAAGTATGTATAATGATCCAAAATAGATAAAATGGAAAAATAAAAGGTACAAAGTACTTTAAGAAAGTTTGAGAAGGGAGGAGGAATGTGAAGATGGAGCATCAGAAAACACTCCCCAAAAGATGTATCAGCTAAACTGACTCTTTAATGAAGAAGATTTCAACAGAAAGAGATGAAGAGGTTATTCATTCCAGCATGAGAAAAGCCAGGAAAAGGGGAAATATAGAAGATAAAGTGCAGGAAGGAATGATCAGTAGAGTAAGCCCTGGGAAGAGACAGGAGACAAGGTTAGCAGAGACACAGGTGGAAGGGATTGCCTTGGCAAAAAAGATGACAACCTTACCTTCTGAGCCTGGAACAAAAGAGCAGATGGATAAAGAAACACTTTTCACTGCTTAACAAGGCCATGACCTAGGTCAATGAGTCTCCTACTCGGCTGTGGGGAAAACCAGTGTGCTTCTGCCTTGAGTAGTATAAGTTCATTTGATTTTTTTTTTTTTTTTGCAGTTAGAAGACTTGGACTTGAATCTTGGTTCTGTTCATTATATATTACTTGTGAGATTTGTGGGAAAGCCACTTAACTTGGAAGTAAAGGGACTTAGTTTCATTTTCTAGGATTTGAAAGGCTTGGGTTTTTTGCTCTAATTTCTATTACATGGGTCAGGAAAAATGACTTTCATCGAATTCAGTTTTTAATTTGCTCATCTACACACTCAGATTTAACAAAAGATTTTTTCTGGCATATTCTTTTGTTTTTGTTTGTAATGCTTTTCCCTCATCCCTTTTGTCTTTCCCTTCTCTTCTATAATCTTGCTTTCCCTTTCTTCTTCTACCTCTCATACTGGTTCACATACCATATCTATTCTTCTCTTGTCTATTTGTCTCCCTCTCTTCTCTCACACACCTTTTTCTTTCTTTCTCCTCCCTTCTCCTTCCTCTTTCTCTCTTCATATTTCTGCCTCTATCCATCTTTTTCTCTATATCTGTATTCTTCCTTTCTTCTTTTAATTTGTGTTTCTACTTTATTCTGCTTTTCCTCCTTCCTGTAATTCTTCTTCACCATGTCTTCAAAGCTCCCATATCTACATCATCAAATCCATTGGTTTGTAGTCTGTAGATGTGATTGTTAATGCTGGACTACTGACATGTCTGAAGTTTACATATCCTCTTGAGTCTGTCTTTTTTCCCCCTACATTGATTTAATACATTCACACTAGGGTTGCTGAATGATTTATAGGGCTCAACATTAGTTCCCCAGACCTGCAGCTACATCCTACAAATAAGATGAAGCAATTGCATGCATCATCCCTCACATTATCCAATACAAGGACAGTATCAGGAGAGCCATTTGCCCCTGCCATACACAATTAGGAACCCATATCTCTTTTGTTCCTGGGAACACACTGCCTACGGAAATCCTTCTAAGGACCTGCTGGGAGTATGGAAAAATAGAGTGTTTGCTTTATAAATATCATTTTGAAGGAACTCCTTTTGAAAAACACCCTCAGAGGCGTGGTGGTGTGCTAGTCAGTTGGCTTGTGTGTGAAAAAAAAACCAACCTCATAATTAGTCATATTTGTGAAAATGCTAAAAATGGCCCCATCTTTCAGCACATGATTTGGTTGCTAGACTACATGAGCTAATGAGGTGTAATTTATGGAGATATGACTACCCCTTTGGTATTCTCCCAAACCATCTCAATGAATTCTTCCTTTTTCATGTTTTTATCTCAAGTTTTCAAGATGGTTCTCTGCCCTAGAAGGGTGTGGTTGAAGATTATGATTCTTTGTTGTTCCAGAGTGAGCAAAGGTGAAAGTAATGGTAGTAATTAAAAGGAAGCAATATTCTGAGTTCCTTCAAGGCTTTAATGTAACACACTTCTATTAGTCATTTAATATAAGTAGGGCACCGTAGGAAAGAGCAGAAGAACAACAGATAGTTGCATAGTCCCTTAAAGTTTGAAAAGTGCTATACACACATAATTTCATTTAAGCCTCCCAGGAGTACCTTAGGGGAGGGGCTATAAGCATTGTATTCTTTGAACACAAGATTCCATTTCTCAGTTATTTTCTCTGGCTATCGAACCTTGCCTTCCAAGACTGGAATGCTTTCCCTTACTTATCTTTGCCTTATGGATTCCTTCACATCCTAGCTAAAGTCCCATCTTCTTCAGTCCTCTTTAATCTTAGTGCCTTACCTTTGAAACTACTCCAAATTTACTCATTGTTTGTACACATTTTTTTGGTATATTTTCACCATTATTCTTTGACCTCTTCAAGAGCATTGAGTGCTAATTTTTCTTTATATCCTCAGTGCATAGCATATTGTAGGTATTTGTTGACTGCTTGCTGACTTATTACCCTTAATTTACACATATTGACCTAATAACACCTTGTCCTTCTAGAGCAGGGGTCAGCAACCTTTTTGGCCGTGAGAGCCATAAAAGCCACATTTTTTAAAATGTAATTTCGTGAGAGCCATACAGTGCTCACAGTGCTGCTCCTGTAACAGAACCTGAAAAAAAATTGACTTTATGGCTTCTGCAGAAAGAGCCATATCTGGCCCTCAAAAGAGCCAGATATGGCTTGAGAGCCATATGTTGCCGACCCCTGTTCTAGGGTATTCTCAGTCAACATTCAAATCAAGCATATGGATTCCCTGCCCTATCACACCTGCTAGAGCCTGCTCACATACCCTCTATTTCTTGATGTTCATATTGATGAAGACTTTTAAATGGCAAGGCAAAATTCTTCATGTATTAAAGGGGCAATCTGTCCCTTCAGCACTTCTTTCCATTTCTGGCTTCAAAGAGTGAACAGTTCAGAATTGTATTCCAGAGATGAATGGAAAAATAGCAGGCATTTGCTTTCCCGACTGGACCAATATATATCAGTGAGCATATATTCTATATAGGCCAGCCTATGACTAGAAAAGGACTGCCTCTGTTTTATTTCCATCTCCAATTAGAGGACTGAGAAGCAACATCAATTCAGTAGATCTTTTGAGTTTCAGAAAGCCATGGGAGGCCATCAAAGCAATAGCTTCAGTGGTGACCAGAGAAGTTGATTGCAATTGCAATAGCATCAGGAAAAGTGTAGCACCTAGAGAAGCATCAGCATTAGAGGGAGATGTGTGGGGAGGGGAGGCACAAAAAAGATCATTCTTGGATTGAATGTGATATTTTATCTGACTACTCAATAGAGTTGAAATATGAAGTAGTAGTTAATTAACAGCCTAATAAAAATGCTATTTATGTTTCAATCAGAAACGAATATCAGTTGTACTAGAAGTGATGGTAGTAGTGTTCTAGTAGTGATAAGGTAATGGATTTATTTTTCTAACCATTCTGCGATTCCTTTTGGTTTGGTCTTTGTTTTTCTGAGTGGAAATAAACTACTTGGTTTGTAAATGATTCATATTTGTATATTGGGTATCTCCTTCATCTTCCTCCCTTGATAAGTAAGGTGTTTAGACTTTGAACTCCTACCTGAATGAGATAATTAGGGAAACTACTTTCTCTATCAAAAAGTTAGACAATCCCAAAGCAATTAATTTAGGGTTCATCACAATGACAACTAAGGACAGAGATTAATTTAGGTTCAATAACCTCTATGGCTTCAACCAGTGGGTACCTAGATAGCCACAGTACTGCAGATGAGGAAAGAGAAGACTAGGATTCTTAATTGATTTGCCTCAGGTCAGTAAATGTCAGAAGCAGAATTCAAACCCAAACACACTTGAAACCAAGTTCAGCACTATTCCTCTATAAATCCAAGCCATATCCATTTCCAGAGAACTATAAGAACAAACCTACCACTCAATGGAATCATTAGATTTGATATCAGAGTTTAGGTCATAGCTGCCATTTATTCCTTGTGTGCAGCAAGATTCTACTATGTCTATGATTTCATTGTAACAGGGAAATCATTAAGAATGGACTACCAGTATGTATTGGTACCTTCTAGAAAACTAAAAAAAGTTTCCCTGGGTTCTGAGAGGTTATGTCACCATACAGTTAGTTTGCATAAGAAGCTGAATTTAAATCTAAATTGTCTTGGCTCTGAAGTGAGTTTTCTATTCATCCTACATCACTGCTTTGCCACAATTCTCTCTTTACTATATCACTCTACCTGTGTTGCCTTGAAAAATTACTTTATATCTCACTTTGCTCATTGGTAAACCTTGAAGATGATAGCTAGCTCTAAATTGATGTAGCTCTTCTTAAAATGTAGTGAGAAAAGGAAAACGGCAAATGTTGGAGGAGATGTGGGAAAATTGAGACATTAAAAGCATTGTTGGTGGAATTGTGAACTGATCTACTCATTTTGGAGAATAATTTGGAACTATGCCCAAAGGGCTATCAAATTGTACATAACCTCTGATCCAGCAATGACACTACTAAGTATCTCAAATCAAAGGAAAAAGGAAAGGACCTATATATACAAAAATACTCATAACGGCTCTTTTTGTGGTGGCAAAGCATTGGAAATTGAAGCAATACCCATCAATTGGGGAATGGCTGAACAAATTGTAGCATGTAATTGCGATGAAATATTATTGTGCTCTAAAAAATGAGCAGAATGTGTTGAGAAAACCTGGACAGACTTACACAAACCAAAGCAATGTGAAGTGAGTGGAACCGTAACATTGTTCACAGTAATAGCAATAATGATCAATTGTGAATGACTTGACTATTCTCAGCAATACAACGAACCTAGACAATTTCAAAGGACTTATGATGAAAAAATGCTCTCTGCTTCCAGAGAAAGAATTGAATGCAGATCAAGGAATACTTTTCAAATTCTTCTTGGTTTGTTTTTTGTCTTTGGTCTGTGTTTTCTTTTACAACATGACTAATTTAGAAGTATGCTTTATAGAGACAATACATATATAAGCTATACAAAAGTACATACCTTCTCACCGAGAATGGAGAAGAGAAAAGGAGAAAGTAAATTGAAGGCTCAGAAAATTTAAAAATAAAATTAAAAATGGTTTTTGCCTGTAATTTGCAAAAAATTAGTTATTTGAAAAAAAAAGTGTTTCCTGGCCTTAGAATAAGTGGCAATCAGGATTTTTAAAAAAGAGCACTAGCTCTGATTTTAGAAATGCTAGATTTGAATGGCTGCCTGAGAGTCATATCCCCCCAATGAAGCATACACTCTCAAACTAGATATTACCTTCTTGAGGTGTATTGGTATTTTCCAAAAGTGCCACCTGTGGAAAACTCTCATTCCCTGACAAAGGTCACATCCCCAGAAGCTCCAAGATGCATTGGCACTTTGGCAGGATTTCAAAGTTAGCATATAAAAGGAGACATAGTTGTGGGAGGAGAAAAAAGAGCTATTCTTGGCTGGCTAAGAGGTTTGTAGCTTTATCACACAGCATGACTTAGGTATTGGGTATTAAAGCATTAAACTAATCTCTGGTTGAGCTTTTTGTGTATTTTTTAAAACTTCCTTTTCTCTATTTCTACATGTAATATACATTCTGAAGTGAATATTCCACATGCTATTTTGAATGTAAATTCTTACTGATTTTTTTGGGAAAATCAAGTACATTACCACAAACCTCAGATGTTCATAATTTAGACATGTTTTTGCATTAATTTTTTTCATCGTTACCTTGGCAACAGCCTGGTCATCTATTTCAAATGGTATTCTAAGCTACCACGGCTCTTTTCAAAAAGTCACCAAATGATTTTTATTCTTTATACAAAGAATTTTCACATGTGAAAAACAATCCTGAGCAAGATACTTCTGTTTAGGGTTAAGAGAGCAACCTCACACAATGAACCAAGAAGAGCTTGGTTCAAATTCAGACTCTCATACTCAGATGAGTCATTTATCCTTTCTGCTCTTGAGTTTCATTTTTTGGTCAAATGAAGGAGCCAGACTACATAGTGTTTCTTTCTTTAATTGGTTTTTATTTTTTTAAATAAAATTTATTCACAAGTATCCCAGGCTCTCTTTCTTCCCTCCCTGCTTCACAAAAGGCATTATCCAGGAGACAGACATATTCATATAAATTATGTCTTTCATGTTTCCACCTTTCAGTTCACTCTCTGGAGGTAAAATTAAAAAAAAATTTTTTCAAGTATTAAATTTGTCCCTGTGTGTGATGTTCTCTTGGTTTTACTCATTTCACTCTTCATTATCCCATCTGCTTCTTTCTGATTTTTTTTTTAATTAGGCTGCTCATCATTTTGTATGGGGTAGGAATATTCCTCACAATTATATACCACAGTTTGTTTAGCCATTCCCCAACTGATGGACATGCCTTGTAATTTCCAGTTCTTTGCCACCACAAAGAGAGTAGCTCTAAATATTCTAGAATATATATTATTTTCATTTTTCCATGATTTCTTTGAAAAAAAGAACTAGAAATAGTATTTCTGGGTCTAAGTCTACACACAGTTTTATAACTTTCTGAGTATAACTCTAAATTGTCCTCCAAAATGGTTGGATCAGTTCACAGCTCCACCAACAATATATATGTCCCCATTTTTCACATTCTCTCCAACATTTGTCATTTTATCCTTTTGTGGTATTAGTCAAATTGATGGGTGTGAGATGACATCTCAGAATTGTTTTGGTTTGCATTTCTCTAGTTAATAGTGATTTAGAGCATTTTTTCATGTACCTACGTATGGCTTTGATTCCTTCATCTGAAAATTGTTCATATCTTTGGCCCCCTTATCAATCGGGGGATGGCTCTTATTCTTATAACTGTGACAAATTCCTTCTGTATTTTAGATATGAAATTGCAATCTGAGAGCCTGTCTACAAATTCTACATATATAACCTCCCACCAATTTTCCACTTTCCTTATAATCATGGCAACATTTGTTTTATTTGTGCAAAAGCTTTCAATTTATTGTACTCAGAATCATTCGTTTTACATTTCATAATTCTCTCCATATCTTGTTGACTCATAATTCATCTCCTATCCATAAATCTGATAAAGAATATGCTTCTTGGTCTTCTAATTTACTTATGATATGTCATTTTATGTCTAGATCAAAGTATTCATTTTGATTATATCTTAGAGAATGGTATAAGGTATTGGCCTATATTTAGTTTCTGACAAACTACTTTCCAGTTGTCCCAGAAATTTTTACCAGATAATGTTTTCTTATGCAAGATTACTATAATCTTTTATGAGTATTGTATGTTTTTCTTAGTACTAGTAGCCAATACTAGATATTTTTGATAATTACTGCTTTATAATAAAGTTTAAAATCTGGTACTGTTATACCTTCTTCTTTTACATTTTTTCATTAATTATTTTGCTATTCTTGATCTTTTGTTCTTTGAAATGAATTTCGTTATTTCATCTAGTTCAATAAAATAATTGTGTGGTAATTTATTTGGACATTAAATAACTAGAATAACTCATTTAGGATTGTCATTTTAATCATATTGGATCCCATAACAATTAATATTTCTTTAATGATCCTGATCTGATCTTAATTGTGTTTAAACAGTATTTTATAATTATGTTCATGTAGCTCCTGGGTTTGTTTTAGCAAGTATACTTCCAGATACTCTATCTGTGGCTATTGTAAATAGAGTATCTCTATCTCTTCTTGAAGAACATTGTTAGTAGTAAATAAAAATTCTGATGATCTTTTTGGATTCATTTTATAACCTATTACTTTGCTAAAACTATTGATAGTTTTAACTAACTTTTTAGTTGAATCTCTAGAACTTTCTACATATATTGTCTGAAAACCAGAGTTTTATTACCTCTTTGCTCATTCTAATTCCTTCAATTTCTTTTTCTTCTTTTATTGCTGACATTTCTAATACTATGTTAAATAATATTGGTGATAACTGGTATCCTTATTTCATTTGTGATTTCATTGGGAAGGCTTCTAGCTCAGTCTTATATCAAATAATACTTTCTGATGGCATTATTTTTTAAAAACCTTTCCTTTATTTTATTTCAGTAACAAACTTACACATAAGTTTTCCAAGATTATATGATTCATGTTGTCACCCTCCACTTTTCCCCTCCCCTCTCTGGAGCTGACAAGCAATTCGACTGGGTTATTTATACATATATTATCACTCCAAACCTATTTCCATATTATTCATTTTTTTGTATTTTTGTAAGAGAGTAATAAACAAATGATAAATCATATTTTTTCTGCATTTCTATTCTAAAAGTTCTTTGTCTAGATGTGGATAGCATTCTTTTCCATAAGTGCCTCAGAATTATTCTGGATCATTGCATTGCTTTTAGTACCAAAGTCTATTACATTTGATCGTCGCACAATATTTTAGTTAGTGTGTATAATGTTATGCTGATTCTGTTTATTTCACTCCACATCAGTTCATGTAGGTCTTTCCAGTTCTAAAAGGAATCAACTGCTTCATCATTCCTTATAGCCCAATGGTGTTCCATCACCATCATAAACCACAATTTTTTCAACCATTCCCCAATCGAGGAATACCCCTCAGTTTCCAATTTTTTTTTGCCACTACAAAAAGTGCAACTATAAAGATTTTTGTACAAATAGGTCAATTCCAATTTTTTAAAAATCTCTTTGCAATACCAGCCTAGTTGTGGTATTGCTGGATCAAAAAGCACGCATCTTTTAAAGCCCTTTGGGCATAATTCCAAATTGCCTTCCAGAATTGATGGATCAATTCCTAAGCAATATATTAGTGTCCCAATTTTGCCACATTCCCCCCCCCCCCTTCAAATTTATTATTTTCCTTTACTGCCATATTGGCCAATCTTCTAGGTGTGAGGTGGTACCTCAGAGTTGTTTTGATTTGCATTTCTCTAATGAAGAGGGATTTGGAACATTTTTTCATATGATTATTGATAACTGATTTCTTCATCTGAAAACTTTCTATTCCCGTCCCTTGAACATTTGGAAAATAGGGAATGAATTGGTTTCTTATAAATTTGATTTAGTTCTTAATATATTTGAGAAATTAGATTTTTATCAGAGAGATTTGTTATAAAATGTTTTCCCTCACTTTGTTGTTTCTCTTCTAATCTTGGTTGCATTGGTTTTGTTTGTACAAAAATGCTTTAATTTAATATAATAAAAATTATTCATTTTAAATCTTATAATGTTCTCTATCTCTTGTTTGGTCTTAAATTCTTCCCTTCTCCATAGATCTGACAGGTAAACTATTCTTTGTTCACCTAATTTACTTATAATATCACTATTTATGTTTAAGTCATATATGCCCATTTTGAACTTATCTTGTGTGTGAGATACTAAACTAAACTCAATGTTTTCCATACTGTTTTCCAATTTTCCCAGCAGTTTTTGTCAAGTGAGTTCTTATCCCCAAAACTGGGATCTTTGTGTTTATTGAATACTAGCTTGCAAAGGTCTTTTGCCCCTAGTCTATTCTATTGATCCACTCTTCTGTCTCTTAGCCAGTACAGATTGTTTTGATGATCACTGCTTTATAGTATAGTTTAAGACCTGATCCTGCGAGGCCACCATCCACCACATTTTTTTGTCATTAGTTCCCTTGATATTTTTGATCTTTTGTTCTTCCAGATGAATTTTGTTATTATTTTTCTTCTTCTATAAAGTAGTTTTTTTGGTAGTTTGATAGGTATAACACTGAATAAGTAAATTAATTTAGGTGGTATTGTTGTTTTGATTATATTATTTTGGCCTACTCATGAGGAGTGTTGACTTTAGATAGGCATTTCATATTATTTTAAGAAAACATCCATTTATATCTATGCTCTTCATTGTTTTTATTAGGAATTAGTGTTATATTGTGCCAGAGGTTTTTTTTTCTACATCTATTAAACACAATCATACAATTTTTGTTCCTTTTGTCATTAACATCATCAAGTATGTTGATGGTTTCCCTTATATTAAACCATCCCTGCATTCCTGGTATGAATCTTGTTTGGTCACAATATATAATCTTTGTTATATATTATTATAGTTTCCTAACTAGTATTGTATTTTTGTATCCATATTCATTGAGATTGATCTTTGATTTCCTTTTTTCTGCTTTTGCTCTCTTGGTTTAGTTATCAGCACCATATTTGTTTCTTAACAGGAGTTTGGTAAAACTCCTTCCTTACCTATAATTTCAAGTAATTTATTATCATTGGAATTAGTTGATCTTAAAATATGTTTTAAAATTCATTTGTAAATCCATATTGTCTGGATGCTTTATTCTTTGGAAGTTCATGTACGTCCTGTTCAATTTCTTTTCCCCAAATAGTTTTAATTTAGATATTCCATTTCCTCCTCTCATAGTCTAGGTCTGTGGTGATGAATCTGAGGTATGTGTGCCAGGGGGGCACACAGAGCTCTCTCTTTGGGCACACGAGCACTGTCACCACAGCACAGAGTTTGTTATTAGAAAGCCAGAAGGATGCTGGGCCAAGCTGCTTCCCTATACTCTCCACATGCACCTGAGGACATTTCTCAAACCACTTGTCCCTCTAAAAGGATCTCCAACATTAGTCTAGGCAGTTTATCATTTTTTGGTAAGTATTCTTCCATTTATCATCCATTATTAAATTTATCTGCATAAAAATGAACAAAATAACTCCTAATAATTGCTTTAATTTCATCTCCTTTCATGTTATTTGCATCCTTTTCATCTTTAGTGCTAGTGATTTTCTTCTATCTCTATCAGATTAACTAATAGTTTATCAATTTTGTTGATTTTTTAAAATAAAGGCAATTTCTATATTTATTCATTAATTTAATTGTTTTCTTACATTCAGTTTTGTTCTTACTTTTTTTAAACATTTATTAATATTTATTTTTTAGAAAAGTTAACATGGTTACATGATTCATGCTCTTACTTTCCCCTTAACCCCTCCCTACCTCCCCCCACACCCCCATGGCTGATGCGCATTTCCACTGGTTTTAACATATGTCATTGATCAAGACCTATTTCCAAATTGTTGATAGTTGCATTGCTGTGTTAGTTTCAAGTCTACATCCCCAATCATGTCCACCCCAACCCATATGTTCAAGCAGTTGCTTCTCTTCTGTGTTTCCACTCCTGCAGTCCTTCCTCTGAATGTGGGTAGCATCTTTACCATAAATCCCTCAGAATTGTCTTGGTTCTTTGCATTGCTGCTAGTACAGAAGTCTATTACATTCTATTTTACCGCAGTGTATCAGTCTCTGTGTACAATGTTCTTCTGGCTCTGCTCCTTTCACTCTGCATCAGTTCCTGGAGGTCTTTCCAGTTCACATGGAATTCCTCCAGTTTATTATTCCTTTGAGCACAATAGTATTCCATCACCAGCATATACCACAGTTTGTTCAGCCATTCCCCAATTGAAGGGCATACCCTCCTTTTCCAGTTTTTTTTTTGCCACCACAAAAAGCGCGGCTATAAATATTTTCTTACAAGTCTGTTTATCTATGATCTCTTTGGAGTACAAACCCAACAATGGTATGGCTGGATCAAAGGGCAGCCATTCTTTTATAACCCTTTGAACATAGTTCCAAATTGCCAGCCACAATGATTGGATCAGTTCACAACTCCACCAGCAATGCATTAATGTCCCAATGTTGCCACATCCCCTCCAGCATTCATTACTCTCCCCTTCTCTCATTTTAGGCAATCTGCTAGGTGTGAGGTGATACCTCAGAGTTGTTTTGATTTGCATTTCTCTAATTATTAGAGATTTAGAACACTTTCTCATGTGCTTATTGATAGCTTTGATTTCTTTATCTGAAAATTGCCTATTCATGTCTCTTGCCCATTTATCAATTGGGGAATGGCTTGATTTTTTAATACAATTGATTTAACTCCTTGTATATTTGAGTAATTAGACCCCTGTCAGAGTTTTTTGTTATAAAGAATTTTTCCCCAATTTGTTGTTTCCCTTCTGATTTTGGCTACATTGTTTTTGTTTGTACAAAAGCTTTTTAGTTTAATATAATCAAAATCATTTATTTTACATTTTGTAATTTTCTCTAACTCTTGCTTGGTTTTAAAATCTTTCCTTTCCCAGAGATCTGACAAGTATACTATTCTGTGTTCACTTAACTTATTTATAGTTTCTCTCTTTAAATTCAAGTCATTCACCCATTCTGAATTTATCTTAGTGTAGGGTGTGAGATATTGATCTAAACCTAATATCTACCATATTGTTTTCCAAATTTCCCAGCAGTTTTTGTGAAATAGTGGATTTTTGTCCCAAAATTTGGGCTCTTTGAGTTTATCATACTGTTGTTCTTACTTTTAATTTTTAAGATTTCAAATTTGGTGTTTACCTGGGGATTTTTAATTTGTTCTTTTTTTACTTGTTTATTGCACTTCCAATTCATTGATCTTTTTTCTCTATATTATTCAGAGGTATAAATTTTTCTCTATTTATTGCCTTTACTGTATACAATAGATTTTGGCATGTTGTCTCATCATTATCATTTTCTTTGATGAAATTATGTTATGTTTCTATGATTTGTTCTTTAATCTGCTCATTCTTTAAGATTAACTTATTTACTCTCTAGTTTTTATTTTATGTTTCTATATTCCCATATTATATTAAATTTTTTTTATTGAATTATTGTCTGAAAAGGATGCATTTAATATTTCTGCTTTTCTACACTTAATATTTTTGTGCCCTAGAATATGGTCAGTTTTTGTGAAGGTACCACACTGAGAAGAAGGTATACTCTTTCCTGCTTCCATTCAATTTTCTCCATATATCCATCATATTTAAATATAAGATTCTAGTCATCTCCTTGAATTCTTTATTTTTTCATATATGTGCTGCCAAAGAGAGCATTATTATTTATATTTTGGAATTATATTGATCTATTTCTGAGAGGGGAAAATTAAAGTCCCCAACTAATATTGTTTTGTTATCTATTTAGCACTACTGATTCATTTAGTTTTTCCTTTAAAAATCTGGATAGTGTTACATTTGGTGCATATAGGTCTGATATCAATAATATTTCATATCTATGGTATCTTTTAACATAATACAGTTTCCCTGTTTATCTCTCGATTATATCTATTTTAGCTTTAACTTTGTCAGAGATCATGATTACTATCACTGCTTTATTTGTATCAACTGAAACATAATATATTCTTCTCCACCTCTTTATTTTTACTCTATGCATGTTTCTCATTATGCAATGTTTCTTGTAAACAACATATTGTCAAGTTTGGGTTTTTTATCCATGCTGTTATCCATTTTTGTTTTATGGGTGAATTCATTCCATTTACATTTGAAGTCATAATTACTAGTTGTGTATTTCTCTCCATTCAATCTTTCATCACTGTTTGTCCTTATCTTCCTCTATTTTTGCTGTATCCCTCCACAGACATCTAATTTTTTCTATCCTTTTCCTCTTTTATTCACACCCCTACTAGTTCTCCAATTGGTACCTCCACATCATCTCTTAAGGTTTCTTGCAGCTCTCATGATTTTAAGATCACAGAATTTTGGAAATTAGCTGTCCTGCTTTTGATTGTCAAAATCATCATTTTAATTTCATTTAAATTGTTTTATGTAATGACCTTAAGCAAGTCATTTAACCTCATCTCTAAAATTAGGGGGTTGGACTCAAAAACCTTTGAGATCCTTCTTACTTCAAATTTAAGCATTTATGATATTAAAATTTCTTGAAAGTAGGAACTACAGATTTCAAACCCAGTTTCAAATTTGTCCCTCTTTCCCTTGTACCATTTCTGTTCTCTATTATAATATGAGGCAATAAAGTTTTGAATCCTGTATTTTATTAGCAACACACCCAGGAAACTAGACTTGTCCAACATTTGTATATTGCTTTAAAACCTACTAATAGATCACCAGACCTGGATTTGGGAAGACCTGAATTCAAATATGACCTCAGACACTTCCTAACTGAGTGACCCTGGGCAAGTCACTTAACCCTAATTGCCTAGCCCTTACCCTTCTTCTGCTTTGGAATTGATACTTTGTATTGATTCTAAGGTAGGAGGTAAGGGTTACAAAAAAGATTTACTAAGTCTATTATCTCATTTGATTCTCACAACAGCATTATTAGAAAGATATTATTCTATCCTCCTTTGTTTTATAGATGAGGAAATGATGGCTGAGAGGAGTTAAGCGACTTTCCCAGGGCCATAGAGCTAGTAAGGGATTTGAACACAATTTGAACTCAGGTCTTCCTCATTCCGAGTCTAGTGTCCTATGTACTGCATCACACTAATCTTCAAGCATGAAATCTTTCCTGGAAAACTTGCCTTGTGAAGAAGGATGCCATCATGTCTTGATGGGAAGGAGTCTAGGTATCCCCTGGGTGGATTCAGTGTCTTAGAGTACCATTGACTCTGATGACCCCTTTCTGTTAACAGAGCTCATCATGACATCTCTCGTCATGAGTTCTTTTTTGTCCTGGCTCCTGTTTCCAATGCAGTCCTTCTTCAAAGCTGTATATCCACCCCAATTCTCAGGAGCCTCCACAAAGGTCTGCTCCATTTCCACTTCATCTGCTTCTGCAAGTGTCTGGGACTTGGAATTAGCCCCAACTGATTGTGTTCCTCTCCATCACCCACATGCCTCTATGATTATCTTTTTGTTTTTCTTCTGTGCCATTGTTTCTTTGGCTTAGCATCAATTCTTTCTCCTTGCCAAGCACCACAGATTCTACAAAATGCTACGACTGCAATTGTAATTCTGTTACTTAATATGAAGGAGCCAAGCTCTCTGGAGCCTCTCCTAAAAATAGAATGGAATTTCTCAAAGGTCTCCCATGGACTATGTACCAGACTGACTTTCTCTCAACTAAGAGTCTTGATTCATAAACTGACGCTTTTTTTTAGTAGTTCTTTTCTTGAATTTCCCACCACACTAGTGTTTAATTATTCATATAATTCTCAGGGACTAGCTATTTTTAAATTTTTTATTAACATGCAAATTACTTCTTTCTCCTCCAAAGGTGGGGGTGAGGGAAGAGCAGAAAGATCCAGGATATACTCATAGCCTTTACCAGACCACTTCTTTTTATACAGATCCCTCTCCTTTTCCCTGCAGAAGGAATCGGATCAGAGCCATTTTTGGCCAGGGACCGTTCAGGGGTGGTTGTGGTGGGGAACGAGGAGAATGGTGCAGTTTTGGGAGAGTTGGCAGGAGAGGTAGGGTCATCCTTTAGGTTCATCTTGAATGCAGCTACGGTTAAAATTATGTTTGCTAACTATATATATTAAGATTGTTTTAAATGGAATAAGATGGGCAAATGTTGTCAGTACCCAGAAAATTCTAATGTTCTGAGATAAAGTCCTAATCATTCAACCCTAGTGATAGCTCTGAATCTGAATTACAGTTCTTGCTATAGGTTAAAGCCTCAATCTGGGTAAAACTGCTGAGAAATATCCTCTGTGAGTTTTCTCATGAAACCAAAATACATCACTCATTGAGTATGTGTAGAACATGGTACAGAAATGGGTTGCCAAAGAGAAGTAAAGGCATAAGTAGCTCTGGAACTAGAGGAGTTTAAAATCTATACAGCATGGTGATCCCACCTTAGAAGCTGCCCCTTTATTCATTCTTCAACCTCATTGGGAGATCTTAGATTTTTGGCTAGTGTGGGAGTTATGCTCCTAAATTCTTTCCTTCTGCTCTACTAGAGACCTTTGCAGTCTCATCTTCATCTCTTTAGAATACTATTTTAAAAGGAACTTTAGAAACTCTCAGAGTCTAATACAGTATAGACTGCCATGTAAATAAATCTGACTTAACCAGAGACTATGAGACAGGAGGACACAGGGGGATGTGTTTTCCCCTCCTGAGATAGGTGGGGACTTTGTTATATATTTCAGGGATAGAAGAGGAAAATTTGGATACACGTACAATGAAGGAAACCAGAATATTATAAAAGAAAATCATGAATGATTGAAAATAAGGTGGAGGGGAGCAAAGGGAGACTAAGAGTCTGAGAAAGAAAAGAAGAGGAAACAGAAAGGGAGGAATAGATAGCCAGCCTCAGAACCAAAAAGAATTTGGTTTAAAGTCCTACTTCTGATATGTTCTTGCTCTGTAATCTTAGGCAAGACCTTTAGCCTCTTAATGATCTACATATCTCTCATACTCTAACTTGTAGAGAAGATTAATAAAATATTAATATAAGGAATTCAGAGAAATATTGGAAAGACATGAACTTATCCATTATGTGGTAAGTAGAACCAGGGGAACCATACATGTATTGTCTATAACAATGTAAATGTATTGAAAGGCAGCCTCGCATACCTGATAGATTGCTAAACTTGGACCCAGAAAGCTCTGTATTCAAATCTATTCTCTAGCATATCTTGGCTTTGTCACTGTAGGCAAGTTAGTTCTTCTGGAAGCAATTCTCTACTGTAGTAAATTGAGTATTTCCAATTGTCATTGGCAAAGAACAGTTCTTCTCTGGGAGCTCCATTCATTAATGAAATACATTCTGAATATGAAAGAACATTAAAAAGTGGTTACCCACTGATCAAAACAGTACCTGTGCCAGAGAACTGATGATAAAATATAGTTATTTCCTCTTTCAAAGGGGTAGGGAACAATAAATGTAGAACTGTTGGATAGGACATGTATTGAGCTGCCTTTTTTTGTTATAACAATGAATTTGTAACTAAGAATTCCCTATACCAATTCAATAATAGTCCCCTTGCCCTGGTAAACACGTATGCTAGCTATCTCACTGAGTAGAGTAGCGTAAGTGTTTTGTAATTCTCAATGTGTTATTTCAATATATATTATTGGTTTCAAATAGTCATATTATTACAACAGTAATCATGGTTGCAAGATGCCACTTGTTTTCCATTTTTAAAATCTTGTCTTTTTAATAGCCAATGGGGAGAGGAGGCAGAGAATAAGGTCTGGAGAGCAGGATTATTCTATCTTTTTTTTCTCTTTGTTGAAATTTGGGCTCTTTCTCTAGATATTGTTCCCATCACATCAATCAAGCAGCAAAAATTTATCAAATTCAGCAGTGCGGTTCTGTTCAGAGGCATACTGGCACACTTGCTAGATATGACATCACTCATCTTTCCCTTCCACTTCAAAAATCACCCATTTTTTTTTCACCATGGCTGAGCTCAACTAGCCATTGGTGAGAAGAAAAAAAACTGCCTGGAAATTAATCTCTATCTGGTGGGGCTCTATTAAAGGTGACAGAGTGAATTCAGTGATTTCAGGAAGAATGAAGGCGATATTTGTTCCCAGCTATTCCTTTTGCACCCTTTTAAATCATTTCACACCAATGGATAACTGTTCTGCCTGTGATGTCTTAGATGAATGAACATTAGTTCATTGATTAATAGTAATTAAACAATCATTTTTTGTTTAAACAAATATTTAATGAGTGCCTTCTAGGTGCATCACAAGATAGGCTATGTAGTAGAGAATGCAAGAATTGGAGGTAAGCCAGGGTTCAAGTCTCACTCTGACATTTACTAGGTCTGTCATCATTTACCCTATCGGACCTTCAGGCATCTCCTTAAGACTCTAAGTTATAGATAGATCATAAATATGCATCAACAAAGAGGCTTCCCACAAAAGTACCAATCCTACACATATTGATGTATGTATAAATCACTGTCATGACAATAGAGTGATAAAATGGCAGTCACTTGTCTTAAAGGAACTTAGAGGTTAGTACAAGGTGAGGTATGTACATAAAAATATATTATAATGATAAATGAATGAAGACAAAATCATACAGAGGAGCATGAGATCCTAGGCAGGGAGAGGTTTTCTGTGGCTCTGGGAGGGACTGAAGAAAACTTCATGGAAGAGATGGCATTTGATTTGGTACTTGAAGGAAGGAAAGAATTGTAAAAGATTGAGACAGATTCCATTTCAAAACTAGAGATGTCTTCTTCAAATTCATGGAGGCAAGAGAGGGCAGCATCAAAACCAGAAATGGCTAGTAGTCCAATTTGGCTAGGATGTAGAGTGTATGAAGGGGAAATATATGAAACAATGTCAGAAAAGTAGGTGAGACACCGATTTTTGAGGATTTTGAATGCTGGGCTAAGGAGCTGGTACTTCATTCTGTAAAAGGTAAACACTGAAAATTTTTGAGGATAGAAGTGATGAGATCAGGTCTAATCATTAGGAAGGTTATTCTGTGATCAGTGTGAAGAGTGGATAGGAGAAAGAAAAGATAGAAGTAGCGATACTAGTTCAGTTGTTATAGTAAGTTAGGCGAAAATAATGAGATCCTAGAAGAATTTTAGAATTTTCTAGTTTAGTCTTCTCATTTTATATGAGAAAATTGAAACTTGGAGAAGTAAACTATTTAGCCCAAAGTCACACAGCCAATTAATTTATTGTGAATCTAGTTATCTTTCCACCGTACTCTTGATCCTATGGTGGAAAGCATATGGATCACAGAATCCAAACCATATCTTTACAAGACCTCCTAGCCCAACTCTGTCATTTTACCAGTGAAGAAATTGAAGCTTATAAACATTTGATGATTCCATCAAGGTCTTCCTAAATTTATTCAAAGATTCAATGCCATGCCAAACTAACAAAGATTTACTTTATAGAACAAAGAAAAATTATAACAAAATTCACCTGAAGGAAAAAATGCTTAAAAATCTCTAGAGAAGTAATAAAAGCAATTGGAAAAAAGGAAGCCTGGCAGTACCAGATATTCTGGCAGAATACTACAAAGTATTCTACAAAGAAGTATTTGGTAATGGTTAAAAAGAAACAGGGAAGTTGAACAGTGGAACAGATTAAGTTTGCAAGACTCAGAACAGAGCATGGTGTTAGACAATCTCAAGGTCTCCACATGATATGAGCATTCAAACTGCTATAAAAACTGAAAAGAAATCTTACAAAAATTGGATATAGTCCAGTATATCACTTCTTGTTCCATATTAAACTTCAAATGGATGAATGATCCATATATAAAAGGTCATGTTATAAATAAATTAGAAGAATCTAGGAGGGAGTTTTTTTTAAACAATGATGGATAATGAATTAGACCTTGACCAAAGAAGCAATAGAAAGGTTTACAGTAGTTCAAATGGATTATGAAATTGTAAAGGTTTTGTACAAAAAGAGTGTGTTAGAAAGGCAATGATAATGCCAAAAAAATCTTCACAGCAAAATTTTCTAACAAAGGGATGGTATCTCAGCTATCTTGGGAATTGTTGCAAACATGTTAGAACAAGAGAAAACTCACTTCACACTGATCAAATTGGTAAAGATGACAAAATAAGAAAGTGAAGCTTTTTCAAGGAGCTTTGGGAAATAAGACCCCTTGGTGTTTGATGGAAGAGCAGTGAAGATGTCCAGCTGCTCTGGCAAGCATTTTGAGGCTATACCTACTGTAAGTACCTTTGACCCCCAAACACTACTACTTCACCTATGCCCCAAAGATATTTTTTATTATTATTTTTATTACAGATTTTCAGAGGTGAGAAGGACCTTTACCTTATGAGATTATGTCCCAAAGATATTGAAGGAGGGATAAAAAAAACCAATATGTAGAGAAATATTCATAGCAGCATTATTTCTTGAAGCAAAGAACTAGAAATCTAGAGAGTTTGCTAAACATTTAAAGAATGGCTGAATAAATTGTGGTATAAGAATGCAATGGAATATTGAAACAACAAAAAAGAAGAATTCAGACTAGAATGAACTGATGAATACTAAAATAAGCAGAACCAGGAACCAGTCACTTTGTACAATTTATGCAATATGAAAATATAGCACTATAAAGGGAAGGAACTAGGCAAATCTAAAGAACTCTGACCAATGCAATGACCGACCGTGATGCCAGCAAACTAATGATGAATCCTACTTCTCCACTCTTGGTATGAAGGTGGAAGATGAAGCCATGGCCAATGTATGGATTTTACTTGCATTTGCATACTTATTTGTTAAAAAGCATTGATTGATTTGCCTTATTTGTTGCAGAATTTATCAAATATCTTACATATTTGTAAATCCTTACAACAACCTTGTGAAGTCAATACCATTGTTATTCATGTATTACAGATGACTAAACAGGGGCAGAGAGATAAATGACCTTTCCCCAGCCACAAAATGTGTCACCATACGAGGGGGAATTGACTTGTCACATAATCCTGATGTTTTTTACCTTTTACCATTCATTTTCATAAGAAGTGGGCAACCACTGGTGCTTTTTTTTCAAACATTTATTAATATTCATTTTTAACATGGTTACATGATTCATGCTCCTCCTTTCCCCTTCGCCCCCCACAACCCCCCCACCCCTGGCCGATGCACATTTCCACTAGTTTTGTCATGTGTCCTTGATCAAGACCAATTTCCAAATTGTTGGTAGTTGCATTGGTGTGGT
>NC_058134.1:251949435-252002049 GCF_016433145.1 Gracilinanus agilis
TAGTTTTCTTTCTCTGTTTTTGATCTCCCTGGCTTTGGAATCAGTACCATATTTGTGTCATAAAAGGAATTTGGTAAGACTCCTTCTTTGCTTATCATATCAAATAATTTGTATAGTATTGGGATTAGTTGCTCTTTGAATGTCTGATAGAATTCACTTGTGAATCCATCAGGCCCTGGCGATTTTTTCTTAGGGAGTTCTTTGATGGCTTGTTCAATTTCTTTTTCTGATATGGGATTATTTAGGTATTATATTTCTTCTGCTGTTAATCTAGGCAGTTTATATTTTTGTAAATATTAATCCATATCTCCTAAATTGTTATATTTATTGCCATATAATTGGGCAAAATAGTTTTTAATGATTGCCTTAATTTCCCCTTCATTAGAGGTGAGGTCTCCCTTTTCATCTTTGATACTATCAATTTGGTTTTCTTCTTTCCTTTTTTTTATTAGATTGACCAGTACTTTGTCTATTTTATCTGTTTTTTCAAAGTACCAGCTTCTAGTCTTATTTATTAATTCAATAGTTCTTTTACTTTTGATTTTATTAATTTCTCCCTTGGTTTTTGCCACTGGTGCTTTTGAACACAGAAGGAACATCTGTACTATGCATCATACCTATATCTAGAATGCATTGGAAAGAAAAAAAAGATTGAGAAAATGTATTTTCTTAAATTAGGGCTTTCCCCATGAATGCATGCTAAGTATAGACTGAATCTTTTATTTCAGTGGTACAGGGAACTCCGGGGTAAGGAAATTCCTACCACAAAAACAGATTATTACCTTCTCTGCAATTTAGCAAGTTGCCTAGTGCACTTGAGTGGCTAAATGATTACCCAGGCTTGTCTGAGGCAGTTCTTAAACCCAGGTAAGTTTTTCTTACATTCAAGGCCATATTTTATCTACTATACCATGCTGCCTTTCGTTCTTATATTGCTAAGTACTAGACAAATTGGGCCTGGATTCTGCTCCCAGATTTATTATTATGGGGCAAATTGTTTAATCTTTTAGAACCTCAGTTTCCTAATATATTAAATTCAGTCACTCTTAGCTGTCCTAACTACCTTAGAAAATTGTTGTGGGAAAAATAAATCAGCACTTAAGTGCTTTGAACATAGTAAAAAAATAATTATGCAACCAATTATGGTTCTTTGTAGTGAAATTATTTTTATTTAGTCCAATTCTTTTGTTTCACCAACAGAGGCATGAATGGCGGCAGAGGGTAGACATGGTAAAACTATAAAAGTTTCTGCTCAAAGCTTTCCAATTATACTATGTTCTTTGGTAGGCTCTCAGACAACCTTAGGTTTCCTTTTTGAGCCCTAGAGAATATGATGGAAATTAAAGCCAAGCTAAATGCACTTTGGGCTCTCAGGAGGATACAACAATAACAACCAAACAAGGAAATAGGAAAGGCTTAGAAGAAACTCAAGGAAAAAATATCAGAAAAAAGGAAGTGATGGTTTATTTTAAATGGATCCTCTGGTGTTTGGGGAATGAGGGAGACTTAATCTTTCTAAAACAGAGAAAATATTTTCTGACAAAACTTTTGTTGGATATCAAAGTTACTTTAGACAATTAATACATTGGCCCACATATCTAATGCCCTCCTCCTTTTCCCAAAATTGTGCATCTCCATTTGTTTAAAGGAAGATTCATTTCTAATTGATCCTCACTTCCCTCATGTTAAGGATAGATTAGTCACATGCCCTTCTTTTCTGATCATCTCAAGAAATCTCTCAGTTTCCACTCAAGCCTAGGAATGCCTTGCCATCTTATAGAAACCACCACTCTGTGGACCAATTAAGTCCAGAATGGCAACCTTGTTTGTATCATAGAAAAAGATGCTACCATGTTCCTCTTCACTCCCGACTTCACTCTCTGTACCCCTTTTCTTGATCTTCACTAGTCAACGTGTCCTCTCCTTTTTCTGATTCCCATTTTATGTTGTCTTTTTCATTATAATGGAAATTCCTTGAGTATAGGGACCATTTTGTTTGCTTATATTTGTATTTGCAAAACAGCACAATATCAGAAAAAGGTCAATACTTAACAAATGTTCTAACCATC
Source organism: Gracilinanus agilis (assembly GCF_016433145.1). Classification (NCBI taxonomy): domain Eukaryota; kingdom Metazoa; phylum Chordata; class Mammalia; order Didelphimorphia; family Didelphidae; genus Gracilinanus; species Gracilinanus agilis. The sequence continues at coordinate 251,951,505 of NC_058134.1, forward strand.
CACCCATCCATCTATCCATCCATCCATCCATCCATCCATCCATCCATCCATCCATCCATCTATCCATCTATTTCTCTCTCAATAAAGAGACAGTTACAGCATACCCCCCAAATTTCAAGTCTTTTAAATTGACTGTTTAATAAGAACATGTACAAGTAATCATTACGGGCAAGTAGGTACTGCAGGTGATAAAGCACTGGATTTGGAATCAGGAAGACCCATATTTCTGAGTTCAAATCCTACTTCAGACACTTACAAGCCATGTGACTCTAAGAATGTTATTTAACCCTGTTTGCCTTAGTTTCCTTATCTGTAAAATGAGTTGGAGAAGGAAATGGCAAATCACTCCAGTATCTTTGCCAAGAAAACTCCCAATGGGCCTTGAGGAGATGCACTGAAAGAAATGACTGAACAACAAAAACAGTTATATTTCCTTCTAGTTATGTCTCCTAAGCTCTCTACTCCTCTTAACTTTCTTACAAAAGTGGCACTAATATTTCTGTTATTTCTTTGTCTTAATTTCATTCAAATGTACAAATATCAATGATTTCATCCATTGTCAATGAATGTCTTGTGACAAATGGATACTTGAGTGACATAGTTTCATTCTTACTGCAAAGATTACTAAGGAGATAGAATCATGGCGGGGGACAATAGGAGAGAGGTTTATTCCACTCGATGAGTTCAAAGCATTTGGCTAGAATGAAGAATTCTAAAAAATAGGCATTTTTCATTGTTGTGCCACTGCCAGTTATGTTTAAAATATCACAGATATTAGATATAAAAGGAATGAATAAAGACAAATTTTGTCTTGATATTGATAACCGACAAGGACGGATTCTCCTAATTATATCCCTGTAAGTTTGACTTGAACTTCTGCCAAAATTCTATAAAACATTATTAAGGGGTTGGTAATATGCATCTGAAAGAGAAAGAGCAAAGAACACAAGTTGCCAACATAGATTACACAAGAACAGACCTCACTAGACTAACCTCATTTCCTTTCTTGTGTAGAAAGTGTGGATGGCTTAGGAATAGTTTTCCTGGGGTTTAACAAATGATTTGACAAAAATCTCTCATTCTATTTCTATCAACAAGATGGAGAAATATGTACTAACAGTGGGAGGATTTGAGTCATTCATGATTCAAAGTTAATTTCCAAGGCATGTCCTAGGTTAAGGTTGGGGAGCCTTTTCCCATTTCGAGTGGCCAGAAGGCAAATCCAAGCTATCTGTGAACCCCTGGATTATCAAAGAAAGTCATGGGAGAAAGTGCTTGCTTTGGGCTGGACTGAGTGGTAGAGCATGCAAAAATACCCTCTATCCCTAGGAAGAGGGGGACCGAAGCAGCTCCCTGAGTGCCAGCTATGCATGGGTGCCATGGCTTCACTAACAAGGCCCTAAGTATAGCATCTGTGCTTGATTCTAGGTATTTTAAATGGTTTTAATGAAGACATAAATGCCTTATGTTTGTAAGTTTTTCAAAGGACAAGATCCTGAGAGGGAGAGGCTAATATATTGTGTGACAAAGGCAATATTTAGATGACCTCTGATTTCTTTTCCTACACTTCAAAAAGTGAGTTGGCTTTATATTGATGGATAACTAGTATTTGACTTGTGCAATGTAAAAGGTTAATTCTGAAGTTAAGAAACAACAAAAATGGGAAACAAAATGCTTAGCTTGAATTTTAGGAGTTTGAAATGGAAGAATATAGTCTCTGCTTTAAACCCGGCAAAGTTATTTAGATTCACCTAATATCTTTTACATTGCTATTCATTAGATCTATTTATAAAAAAATAAAGTTATTCTTCTAAGACTCATTATCAATTCAAATTCAAGAAATGCATTCTTAAATTGCCTTCATATTTTTTCAATTTTATATCTAGTTATTTTGATACTTTTGAACAAAACATTTTACTAGGCAAAATATTGAAAATGACACCATTTTGGGAGGCATAGCTAATACATTAGATTATAGATTCAGGACCCAAAAAGATGATGACAGGCTAGAATACTGAACCAAACTAATTAAGATTCCATTCGGTGAGGCTAAGAATGAAATTCCATACCTGGGTTTAAAAAAATTAACTTTACCAATATAAGATGAGGGAGGCCTGATAAGAAAGCATTTCTTCTGGGAAATCTGAGAACTTCTGATGAAAAATGCTATCCACTAGAGAAAGAACTTATGGAGTCTCAATGCAGATTGAAGCGTACTATTTTTCACTTTACTTTCTTCTTTAAAAAAAAATGGGTCTTTTTTTACAACATGACCAATATGGAAATAAGTTTTGCATGAAATCACACATATAACCAAGTACCTGAGTACTGTTTGTAAATGAACTTTGTAAACGATTTATAAGATCATATAAGCATAAAATGTCAGTGTTAGAAGCTATCTCAATGGATATCCAGTGGAAATCTATACCTTAAAAGGAATCCTAACTAAAACACACCCAACATGGGATTGTTCAGATTCTGTTTTGATACTTATCATGTTCCAAGTAAGTCCATTCCACTTATAGCTCTAATGGTTATGGATGCCCCCATTCTCAACCTCAAGTATAAATTTGCTATTTTGCAACTCCCAACAATTGCTCTCTGGTTCTTTTCTAGGAGGCTAAACAAAGGAAGTCAAATCTCTGTTATCTCTTCAAATGCCTGATGATAATCATCATGTTTTCCCCGAGTCTTCTCTTCTCCATGTTAAGATCTCTGAGTTTTTTCACCCAACCACCAAATAAAATGGTCTCAAAACCCTTTGCCATTCTGGTTGCTCTGTTTTGGATGTCCTCCACCTCATCAATATCCTTTCAAAACGTTTTCTCAGAAGTGAACTTTCTTCCAGTTGTGGTCTGACCAGCATAAACTACAATGAAGTGATTACCTCCTTTTTTCCCTGGAGGTCACACATTTTATATACTCTTATTGCATTGGCTTTTTTGGGGGTTGGGGGTGTATAATATCACATGGTTGATTCATATTGGATTTGAAATCCACTAAACTCCCAGGTCTTTCTCATCCATCTTGCTGTATTCATAAAATCTTCCCTCACCATTTGTAAATGGTAATCAATACAAATTACATTTGTAAATGTAATCAATTTCTTGAACCCAAATGTAAGACTTTACATTTATACCAGTTAAATGCTATCTTTTTAGGTTTAGTTGAAAGCTAAAGCCTGCCGGCATTTTTATTTTTTGGATACCAAATCTATCTTCCAGTGTGTTAGGTATGCTATTTAGCTTTTTATCATCAAAAAATTTGGTAAGTTTGTCATGAATGTAGGCCATTATCTAACTGGCTGGGAAAAAAGGCAAAGAGCAAATAGCCAAGCAGATATTCTTGGGATATTCCACTGAACGTCTCCTACCAAATTGATGTTGAACCATTAATAAATGCTGTGCGAGTACAACTATTCAACTAGTTCCATATCCAATCAGTTTCTATCAGTTTGTTTACATTTCTCCATATTTTTCAGCAGAATAGAAGGAAATTTGATGAAATAATTTTTAAAAAATCTATTTAAGCTATATCTAAAGTATTAACCTAAATTTCCTGTTTTATAAACCTCTAAACATTAAGCTAGATAATTAATAATAGTACTTAAATAGCACCTACCTTGTGTCAAGCATTATGTGAAGTGCTTTATAAATATTAGCTCATTTGATCCTCACAACAAACCTGGGAAGTAGATACTATTATTCTATTATTATCCACATTTTTTAGTTGAGGAAACTGAAGCAATCAGGGATAAGTTAATTTTACATGGTTGCACAACTTATAAATGTCTGAAGCTGGATTTGAACTCTGGTCTTCCTGACTCCAGGTCCAGCTCTTTGCTATCTAGTGGTTTGATATCTCCCTTTTCTGATAATTAATAATTGAGTCTCTAACAATTAATCCCAGAAATTTTCCAGAAAATGAAGTAAAATTTTCTAGTCTAGAATATGTTGAGTTTTTTTCTCTTACCTTTAAAAATAGTATATTTCCCACTTTCTAGTTTGGGGGTACTTTTCCTGTTCTCCATGATCTTTTGAATATCACTGACAAAATTAGTCATCATATTCGTCAGTTCTTTCAGTTGCTGAGAATGTAATTCATCTGGTCCATGTAATTTGATTTCACTAAGGGAAATTAGATGTTTTTTTTTTTTTTATCTCCTTACATGGCTATCAGCTCCAGATTAGGCATTTTAATTCTGGCTTGTTCAGTTCAAAGGTCTATCCACATAGCAGAGAAAGAAGTAAAATAAAAGCCAGCTATGATTTGTTCTCTATTATTATTATATCTATCACCCCAAACAAGAGTCCCATTCCTTCTTATTCATCATTTTCCCTCATATTGCTTTAAAAAATAACAAATTTAAAAAAGCAAACAAATTTATTATAGGTAGCTTTGCTCATTGACCCAAGATAGATTTTTAACTTTCACACTCCTGAATATATATAAGCACACACACACATATGCACACAAACACAAATACATATATGCTTATAGTCCATGCCACACAGTTTATTTCCCTTTGACCTTTTTTGTTTTCATCTTCTATAGCAGTTTTTGAAAAACCTGACTTGGTCATTAAGTTCGCTATATGTCTGCATCAATCCCTTTAAGAAATTTCTCAGTCTCTTCAGGGAGAGGTACTAAAAGAAGAGAAAACACAGGGAACATGGCAACATGAAAATTCTCATCAGAAAAAAAAAGTATCCATTTGTGCCTTAAGAATTTCATTCTTGGGGGCAGCTGGGTAGCTTAGTGGATTGAGAGCCAGGCCTAGAGGTGGGAAGTCCTGGGTTCAAATCTGTCCTCAGACAATTCCTAACTGTGTGACCCTGGGCAAGTCACTTAACCCCTATTGCCTAGCCCTTACCAGTCTTCTGTCTTGGAGCCAATACACAGTATTGGCTCCAAGACGGAAGGTAAGGGTTTTAAAAAAAAAAAGATTTCATTCTTGAAAGTTTACCTTTCCTCCTAGGCTAATTTCTCTGGTAAATTTTAGCCTCTGTAAGTGTCTAATTTCTAAGTTGCATTAGGACATGATTCAAATTTATTAGAATGGGATCCATTCTCAAATTAATAAACAATCCAAGGATATTAGCAGCTTTCAATTACCATGTGAAACAAAATGCTTCAAACCCCTGATCATCAGAGAAATATCAATTAAGTATACTCTAAGATTCTACTTCATATCCATCATGCCAGAAGAGTTGGTGAAAAAGGAAAATAATAATTGTTGGAGAGAGAGTGGGAAAGAGACACTTTAATACAACATTGGTGGAACTCTGAATTGATCCAGTCATTCTGAAAAGCACATTGAAATTATGTCCCAAAGCTGCTTAACTGCACACACCCTTTGATACAGCAACATCACGACAAGGCCAATAGCACAAAGAAGAAAAAAGGAAATGTATGTACAAATATATAGCAGACTTGTTTTGGTGACAAAGAACTAGGAACAAAAGCTGGTGTCCATCAACTAGGAAATGGCTAAACAAAATATAAAATATGAATGAAATGGAATACCACTGAGCTATAAGAAATGAAGAGGGGAATGGCATCAGAGTAATGTGGGAAAGACATAGGAACAAAGGGAAAAGAGCAGAACCAGAAGAATGATTTCTGTATCAACATCATGTAACTAGTGACTCATTTGCATAAGACTCTCCTCATTAGTGGAGATTGATTAGCCACTGTTCTCTGCCTTTATGAGGAACAGAGCTGTCAAAAACTAGGATAAGAGAGATCCTGCCTTTCTGGCTTTAAGATTCAAGAAAGGAGATACTTGGTTCTCAGTCTCTTCAGGGAGAGGTACTAAAAGAAGAGAAAACTCAGGGAACATGGCAACATGAAAAGAAAACATCGTTTTGATATGTCCCTACTCTCATCTTACTATACTAGAGAGTTTCCCCTTGGATGAGGTCTGGCATTCTTTCTTGGTTGCATTGTAGCATCTCCCTCCCAGTGGACAAACTTTGTACAGTTTTACATTATCCAATGTATTCTCTCATCTGCAAAACTTCTCTGATTTCTATTTGTCACAAGCTTTGATGTATGAATTTATTTGCTTTTTACTAAATGCGATCTCTGGGGCAACTAAGAGATACATGCCTTTGTGGATAGTGGTGGATAGAATGCCATACTTGGAGTTGGGAAGACCAAGTTCAAATCTGCCTTCAGACTACCTGTGTGACACTGGGCAAGTCTCTTAGCCTTGTTTGCCTCAGTTTCCTTATTTGTAAAATGAGTTGAAAAAAGAAATGGCAAACCACTCCAGTATATTTGCCAAAAAAATCCCAAATGGGGTGACAAAGAGTTAGCTATGACTGAATTCATTGAACTATAACCATAACAAAATGTCATCTTTATATTACTTGCAAATGGGGGAAGGGAAAGGAAGTTAAGATTTGGATATTTACCTAAGGGAACTCTGCCCCTTAAATGATATAGATCAGAGTTCAGCTTTTACCTAAAAACTATTTTCTATAGATTAACAATATTTAGGGAGATGTATATGTATAATTCTAGCATAGTATTCTCTCTCTCTCTCAAGAGAGTAGAGTGCCCATATCTGGTAGCACCATATCTTTCTCCCTTCCTGCCAGGAATCAAAATTTCTCCTGAAATAGAGTATCCACAGGATTTTTTTCATGTCTCCCTGTGAGCCACATCTAAACAGATTCACATGGACACTCATAGCCCACATGGACAATGGGGCATGTGGGGTACTGAGGAACAACTCCTCTTTGGTGAAAAGGCTTGCTAAATTCTTTTCAGGGTTTCTCACCTACTTCTGCTGTCCACCTTTTGCCCACCTCTCCTTTGTGGCTCCAAGAAACTGTAACATACACAGTGGCCACACTCTTCATAAAACCGCCTCAGCAGGTGGGATAAATTAGTTTGAGGGTAGCCAACAGGATTTAAACCTATTGGTGATCCAAGGGGATGGGTGTCTACTGTAAGCATATGAAAATCTCTGTTGGAATGGGCAGACAAGAACAATTTATTTCATTGCCCATGAAGGCAATTGAAGCAAGCACTGTGAAGAACATAGAGTTTGGTAAGACATCAAGGCTGTCAAAGTCATCCAGTGCATTCCAGGCCATCATCTTCAGTCATCTTGACTTTTATCTAGCCACTGGACTTCAGTGACTCTGGAGGAGAGAATGAGGTTGATTATTTTTGCAATTCTGCTTCATTAAAATCCATTCATGTGCAAGCCAAGATACCATTCTTCATATCATTGGTCTTCTTCGATAGGAAAGGATGCTACCTCAGATATATACTCAGTTTCTGGGTAACATAAATTAATACAGCCTCAGTTTCTTCACCAGTAAAATTGGGGTAATAATATCACTTAGGGGGCAGAGTGCCAACGATGTGCCAGTCTCTTTGCTTAGCTCTTTACAAATAATATGTCACCTGATCCTTTGTCACAAGGTTGTTGGTGGAATCAAATGAAATAACATATATAAAGCATTTTGAAAGTTTAAATATTTTATGTAAGTACTAGCTATTATGTAGCCTATAGAATACACAAGACTTAACATAGTGCATTGCACATGACAGGTGCTTAATAAATCTGTGTTATATTGTTGTATATTCTAGTGGAAAAGAGATTTTTTCTGTTGTAGTTAAACTACGTCTCCTGTGTAACCTTCAACAAATCATTTAAATCCTTTGCCTTCAGTTTTTCTATCCATAAAATAGCCATCCTTACTTCACAGAGAAAAAAAAGTAAATAAATGAGATAATTATATGCATAGCATTTTGAAAGCCTCAGAAGGACTATTACATTACCTGATTCTAGATGTATTATATATCTCAATTGCTTATTTGAAAATTCAGATAGTCTAAAAGTTATAGTTGGAACTTCAGACTTTGTTATTAATTTTTCTAAGAGATAAGAAAGTGATTAAAGAAGGTTAAGCCGTCTTGGGAAGGAGAATAATCAAATCCATCTATTTCTCTAATAAGTTTCTTTGTGAGGTGCTAATTATCACTCTATACAACTTATTTTTAAAAAGCTCAAGCTGTGATTTAACTACACTCTTGAATATTTAATTTTGTTTAAAATTATCTTGTCTGAGTTTTACCAACCTAAAGGTCTATATTAAAATTTGATTTTTGCTTTTCAGAGAATAATATTGAAATAATGTGACTAATTAAGGAAGACTTTGCTACCTTTATTTCATGATTCTTCCTTTTTGAACATATTACCCTTCGACCTTGAAAGAGACATATAATTTATCTAGTCCAAATTTTATAGTTGAGAAAACTGAATCCCAGTTTGAAACTGATTTACCTGAGAACATACAGCTAGTGATCAGTGGATTAAAGCCCAATTAGGTGATTCCCATTCCTTTGATCATTTCCTATATTCTACTTCCTCCTGCCTTTACTCTTATCATGTTTTCTTTTTTCATATATGTTGTTCTATGTCTTGAAACATTTCTTAGAATCAACAAATGTTTCTCAAGTGCCAGTTTTGGTTTGCCATACTGTGTACGGTTTGGAGGTGGGAGCAAAATGCCATTGAAAGAAAGTGAGAGTGGTCATTATTGTGAAAAGAAATTCTTAGTTAAATTGAGGAAGACCTAGTGTTAAGATAATTAGCCAACCTTTAGTTCCTTACTGGATTCAAAAAATATGTCATTAGATGATATATTTACAGTTGTAAAAACATTGGAAATATTGTAATATGACCTCTTTTTTAAAAAAAGCAACACATGAGGGACCTGAGGGCTGGGAAAGTTAAGCATCTTGCTAAAGATGACAATTCTTTCTTCTGGGTCTCCTCCTACTTGCATGATCACTTCTTCCTTGTTTTATTTGTGTGATGTTAATCTAGGTTGCACTCATTACTCTTACATGTTCCTCCAAGGCTCTGTCCTGGGCCCTATTCTCATCTCCTATTCTGCTTGGTGATCTTGAAGTTCTCATGAATTTAATTATTACATCTATGAAGGTGATTCCCAGATCTATCTATCCAGCCCTAACCTTTCTCCTGATCTCCTGTCTCCTACCTCCAAAAATTTATTGAACATTTCAAATTGGATATCCCTCCTGTAGACATTTTAACTCGAGATGTCTAAAACTGAGCTAATCATTCTTCCTCCCAACCCATATCTTCCTGACTTCCTAATCATATCCTCTTCTCAGTCTCCTAGACTCACCACATCCTCATTCTTTCTTACTGTCAGGACCAATCTATTACTATGTCTTATCAATTCCATATTTAGATCATCACTAACATACTACTCCTCTCTTCTGACCCTGGTCCACATCACCAAAGAGCTGGACTGTTACAAATGTCTTCAGTTTGTCTCTTTAGATATTGTCCCTCCTTTTCCTATCCATCCTCAATAAAGTTCCTAGAAGCATAGATCTGACCATGTTAATCTCCCTTTATTCAATAAACACAGGTAGTTTCCTACTAAGTATGGGATCAGACATAACATACTCCATTTGCCTTTTAAAGTCCCCCATAGCAGTATACTATCCCTCTTGACTGCTTAGATGTTTTCTGGAATATGTAGGGCTTGATCTAAATGGAATGATATATCCTGTCATATATAATTAATTACTTCTTGGCAATTAGGTAATGCAAGGTAGGTGTCAGCCACTGCACTTTTTTGTCTTTACCTAGATGGTTCAGGACCATAAACATTTTCCAGATTATTTTTCTGATTGTTGCTATATGCATCTTGACTGTTCTTTGTTTTGACTAGAAGGATCTACATTTATTTCCTTTTTATTAACCATAGTTTTATTAAATATCACTATCACTTTACTATTTGACTTTGGGCTTTAGAGAAGGACTCTTAAAGGAATCTTGTCATGTTTCTCCTCAGCTTTTAAAAACTACTTAAACATTTAGAAGAGTACACAGAAAAGTAATTTCCTCAAAGGGAGAAGGCTTTTCTCTCCTTTTACATCTTGAATATTTATACTATGATACCAAATGTCAGTAAAAGGCTAGAATCACTCACTGAACTTTAAGCTTAGCCAGTACTCATCTAGCACTACATTTTATAACTTTACAGGCATATTTTCTATTAGAAGTAGCATGAGGGCAGGAATTTTAAAAATGATAGTTTTAGATCTCTTACAGTGCTTAGAGGAAAATTCTGTATATTATGCTTAATTGTTTGTTGAAGAGATAAATAAAGAAATAGAGGAAAACAAAAGAAAAGAAAAAAGGAGAAAAAGAAGAAAATAGAAAAATATGAGAGGAAGGGAAAGAAAAGGATAAGAAAAGAGATGAAAGAAGAGGAGAGGAAAGGTAAGGAATAGAAAGAAACAGAAAGGAAGAGTAGGGAAAGAAGGAAGAAAGGAAAGAAAAGGGGAAAGAATAAGGAGAGGAAGGAAATGGAAGAAAAAAAGGATGAAACCACAAGAACATAAATTCAAGCTTCTATTCAAAAGCACAAGTATATATCTTTATTAAAATAATTATGCTCATATTACACAAATACCAAAAGCCTTATATGATATACATTGGAACAAATAATGTACTTTGAGAATTAATTTCATTTCAACTCAATTCAATAAGAATTTTTAAATGTTTACCACATCCCAGCAAATATCCTCAGCACTGGGGTCAAAAAGACAAAAAGTAATCCATCCTTATCATCAAGGACCATTAACTCTTCTAAACTATTCAATATTTAGGGATAAGTAAAACAAGGGACAACAAAATACACATTTCCATGTACCAAATAAATCCAAAGTAAGTTTGAGGCATTAAAAAGCATTGATCAGGAAAGGTATCATATAGGATTTTCACTTGAAGTGATCCTTGAAAAGAAATAGTTTTCAAAAGGTAGAGGTAAGGGGGCAGCTAGGTAGCTCAGTGGATTGAGAGCCAGGCCTAGAGATGGGAGGTCCTAGGTTCAAATCTGGCCTCAGACACTTCCCAGCTGTGTGACCCTGGGAAAGTCACTTGACCCCCATTGCCCACCCTTACCACTCTTCCACCTAGGAGCCAATACACAGTATTGACTCTAAGATGGAAGGTAAGGGTTTTTAAAAAAAAAGGTAGAGATAAGAAAAGAAGGTATTCCAAACATAAGGACCATGTGCAAAGGCATCACATTGAAAGATGAAATATTTTATATTGGGAACATCAAGTGAGAACATGTTATTGGGAATGGAGAATGTGAATTGAAAGGAAGAGAAAATAATAGAGATTCCAGAATAAATCTCCTTGATAATAAATACTCTTGGAAGTTTTCAGGATTTTCCTAACCCTATTTTTAGAAGAGATCAAAGAGACTTTGCATTTAGTGGCCCCAGGACCCTTAAAGATATATAATGTGGATTATTATGACTAATTTTCCAAAGCTGTGTGAAATTCCACAAGGTCACTGATAGTTTTGAATCTGAGATTTCCCTGGTAAATGTCACTCCATAAGTGTTAAGATTCCTCAGCTTATTTCTGTTGATTAAATGTTAGGAGTGGGGCAAGGAGAAAGGAACTTGATTTTACATCTTTATCTCCATCTTCCTTTAATTGTCCTTGGGTACATATCCCATGCAGTCTCAGGCAAGGTGAAGTTCAGTTTAAGCTCATTTAATTTTCCTTGTCTCTCAGTGGGAGATGGGGATGGAAGATTACAATATGTTTAACATTTACACAGCATACCTCACAAGCATTTAGGGAAGGAGGTGTTTTCTAAATCTTAAAGTGTTATACTTATGAAAATCAGTCAATAATGGAACATTTTAAATCACTTTCTATGTTCCACTGGTTTAAGTGCTGAGGAGAGTAATACAAAAACAGAAAACAGTGCTGGCCCTCAGGGAGTGTTGTTTGACCAGTGACATCATGGAGTGATGTCTTGATTGGTGAATGAATTGCATTTAAGTGGGGTGCAGTTGCTCACAGTCATCAGCCTCACTCTCTCTTCCAAAGTCATAGAAATCCAGTGGGAAGGTAAAAGTCAGGATGACTGCTGATGGTCTGGGATGCAGTCAGTAACCTTGGCATCTTGGATGTCAGTGACCTTGGCATCTTGGATGTCTTACCAAGCTCTGAGTGCTGCACAGCACCTGCCTTAGCCACTTTCATGGCTGTTGGTAAGAAGTATTTCTCTGGTTCCTCCCATCTTCACATACTTGGGGGAGACATCCCCTAACTTACTGAGGGGTTTGTTGACCATCAGTTATCCTCAAACTGGATTAACATGTCTGTCAAGAACGTGATGCAACTTCTTGGAACTACAAGTGAGAGTTGAATAAAGAGGTGGGCACGAAAAGTCAGTGAACAACTCAAAAAGGCCTAGACAAGCCCTCATGCCAGAAGTACTAGTCCTTGAACACCCATATAACCTGGGGAGGTACATTCAAATTGAGGATACAACATCTATATAAATATACAAGGCACACTGAGAGTATATGGAAAGTATTCTAAGAGGGGAAGGTACTGGCAGTGGAGGGAACAAGAAGACCTCCTATTAAAGATAGGATTTGATCCATGTCTTTTTAAAAATTAAAAAATTTTTTTAAAAATATTTTTCCATGGTTCCATGATTCATGTTCTCCCCTTCCCATAACCCCCCCCCAACTTCCCCATAGCCAATGCTCAATTCCTCTGGGTTTCACATGTATCATTGATCAAGACCTATTTCCATATTATTGATAGTTGCACTGGGGTGATCACTTAGAGTCTACATTCCCAATTATGTCCCCATCAACCCATGTGATCAAGCAGTTGTTTTTCTTCTGTGTTTCTCTTCCCACGGTTCTTCCTCTGAATGTGGGTAGTTTTCTTTCTCATAAGTCCCTCAGAGTTGTCCTGGATCCTTGCATTGCTGGTAGTAGAGAAGTCCATGTTTGATTGTACCACAGTGTATCCGTCTCTGTGTACAATGTTCTTCTGGCTCTGCTCCTTTCACTCTGCATCAGTTCCTGGAGGTCTTTCCAGTTCACATGGAATTCCTCCAGTTTATTATTGAACACAATAGTATTCCATCACCAGCATATGCCACAATTTGTTCAGCCATTTCCCACATGAAGGACATCCCCTCATTTTCCAATTTTTTTGCCACCACAAATAGTGTGGCTATAAATGTTTTTGTACAAGTTTTTTTCCCAATGATCTCTTTGGGGGTATAAACCTAGCAGTGGTATGGCTGGTTGATACATGTCTTTTTGAAGAAAAACATAGAATCAAAGAGATAGACTTGAGGAGATAGAACATTCCTGGTATGGGGTACAGTCATTACAAAGGTGTGGAAGTGGGAGATGGAATGTTATTTTGAAAGGACTTCAAGTAGATCACTATAAACAGATGATAGAGTGTGTGAAGGCTAGTGAATTACAAGAAGGTTGGAAAGGTAAAAGAAGTCAGGTTATGAAGAATATTAAATGCCAAATAAAGAAATTAATATTTAATCCTAAAGTAAGGAAGGAAGGCTTAGAAACGTATTGAGCAGAGGGTGGTGTAAGGGTATGATATAGTCAAATCAGTGATTTAGATTAATCTCCTGGGCAGTGGAGTGGACAGTGATTTGGAGTAGGGAGAAACTTGAGGTAGCAGATCTAGTTAGAAAGCTACTGCAATAGTCCAAGAAAATGATGAGAATTTGATCTAGGGCTGCAGCTATGAGTAGAGAGAAGAGTATGTATGTGAGAAATATTGTGAAGGTAGAAACAAGATTTTTCAATTGATTAGATTTATAGAATGAACAAGAATTAATTTTTTTTAAACCTTTACCTTCCGTCTTGGAGTCAATACTGTGTACTGGTTCCTTGGTGGAAGAGTGGTAAGGGTGGGCAATGGGGGTCAAGTGACTTGCCCAGGGTCACACAGCTGGGAAGTGTCTGAGGCCAGATTTGAACCTAGGACCTCCCATCTCTAGGCCTGGCTCTCAATCCACTGAGGTACCCAGCTGCCCCAAAGAATTAATTCTTAATGCCACTGAGGTTGTTACTAGAAGGATGATAGTGAACTTGAGAATAATAGGAAATGAGGGAAAAGGGGAGTATGTGTGGGAAGATAATGAGCTTTCTTTTGGATATGTTGAGTTTGAGATGCTTTCTGGACATCTAGTTCTAGACAGGCATCTAAAAGGCATGATTATAGCTCGAGGAAGAGACAAGGGCAGGTTATATATACAACTGAGAATCATATACATAGAGAGGGTAATAGAAGCTATAGGAACTAATCATGTAGCCAAGTAAGATAATTAGTGTAGAGTGAAAAAAGAAGAGGGCACAGCCCAGAGCCATTGGTCAAAGAGAGGTGAGATCAGAGGGAGAGGAGGGAGATCAGCAATGCAAAATGCTGAAAAGACATAAAAAAGGAAGAGGAATGAGAAAAGGTAGAGCTATGGAACTGGGAGCCTGAAAAGAACCAACCTGCAGTTTGTAGTTTAATAATTGTTTCAGTGATATTTATTTATAGATGATTTGGTATCAAAGCGTTGTACTAGAAGAGTTTGGATTTGAACCTAGGTCCTCTGCTACCCAAATCCAGTGTTCTTTCCACTATACCTGAGCCTGAATCTTACCGCTGTGACAGAGAGGATATTATAAGTCTGGCATTTCATTTGATAAGCCAAAACTCAGGGCCATAAACATATTGAGGCATTACTTGTTAGGATTCATAAAATCTTAGATTCAGAACTGAAAAGTCCCTTGGAGTCTATCTAGTCCCCCCCTCCCATCTCTTTATTATGGACGAGTAAACTGAGGCTCCATAAAGTTAAGTGATTTCCTCAATATTACAAAAGTAGTAAGATTCTGAGGTGGAGTAGAATCAAATTATTTTAGCAAGCCTTGTAAATTCCAAAAATGAGGACAAAACTAAATAATTCTTCCCTTCTAGTAACTTATGTCAACAAGGAGGAGGAAACATGGTTCAGTGGAAAGAAAGATGGATCTAGAGTGAGGGGGCCAGGATTTACTTGTATAATGTTCTTGAGAAAGGAGAAAGGAGCTTTTCTGGGATTTGGTTTCCTCATCTATATAACTGAAAAATAAAAGATATATGATCCCTTCCAATTTTAAATCTATAATCTGAAGGAATATTGTTTTTCCTTTTTTTGTGGTTCATGATTTTTATGGTTTTCACAACGCACTGGAATGGGCCCCAATCAAACCTCATTTGAATGATGCTAAAAACAACTTAATTTTGTTACACAACAATTTGTTATTTTAAAATCACAGCAATTTTAAATTAAAAGATCCTGTGATTCTAAAGAACCCCCTCCCAAAATCCAGTTTAAAAGTCATAAAAAGGATGAAAAGAGTCATTTGTATAGCTTTAAGCTAAGTAATTAATGTTTAATAATAAATAAATACATTCAAACTGGAGAATTAATTTTCCTTAGCCTTCTTTGGAAGAGAACACACCACCTTGTAGGCAAGTAGAAGCTAAGCCAAATTCTGTTCTTTGTTGTGTCAAGGGTCAGAACGATGGTTCCTGCTGCTTTAGATGTAACCTCTCTCTCTTTTTTTTTTTAACCCTTAACTTCTGTGTATTGGCTCATAGGTGGAAGAGTGGTAACGGTGGGCAATGAGGGTCAGGTGACCTGCCCAGGGTCACACAGCTGGGAAGTGTCTGAGGCCAGACTTTTACCCAGGACCTCCCATCTCTAGGCCTGGCTCTCAATCTACTGAGCTACCCAGCTGCCCTAGATGTAACTTCTCTATGCTGATTTCTTCAAATAATCTTGCCAAAATAGGGAGACAAAATAGAGGTCAAATGTTTTTCCTAAACATAAATTGTTTAGTAGCACCCAGGAAAAAATAGCTGTGCATTTATTAAGGCAATGCTCTCAGAATTCATGCTCAAAAGCAAATGCTAATAACTCATCAAGGCTCATTTGGGAGGAAAAAGTCGTGGTTGGAGGCAGATGACATCTGGAGATTGAAATCACTTCTTTTGTGCTTTAGCAATATTTTCTATAATTTTTCTTTCCCACTCTTCATAATCATGTTTTAAATATTCACAAAGTGTCTGCTTACATGGAGACTTTGCTTCATCCTTTATTTCTGTCTTGGAATATTCATTTATAATCTACTGTCTTTGGCTGGTGGAGAAGCTGAATTTATTGGTTCTCTCTTAACTTGCTAATCAAACTTTTCCAATTGTTTACAGAACCGATAAAATACATTTTTATTTATACCAGATGTGGCTATCATTTTGTCTCTTTTTCTTTTATCTTTAGGACTTTGGATGCTTAACCAGTATAAGTATAAAAAGTTGCTTCGACAAATCTAGATCTGCCTTCTGTATCTCACGAAAACTGGCTTCCTACTTCTGTAGTATCTTTGAAGCTATGGTTACTGCCTCCACACAATTAAACTGGGTAACAAGTCTTTTATCCAAGATTTGCATTCAGGCCCAGCAAATACTCAAAAGAATTAAAATATCTTTGATTCATCTTCTTGTTCAAACAAGAAATTTTAACTGAATAAGTTCTAATAGTCTTCTCATAATGGTGGCAGCAAGATCCAGACACTCGATTATATTATTTGTTCCCATTGTTTATGCAGAAAATCCAGTGCAATGGAAATAGTGGAGTTACAGGTTCTCTTCAGCTTTCATCAGCATGATGGGTTCAGTGATCCCTAGTCAAGGCTGAAATGTTTGATGGGTCCAGGGCGCAGATAACGAAGATCTCCCACCCTAAGTAACTACTTCAAAGAATTACAGGTGGTAGGAACTAAAGGGGAACCAAGAGCTCATCTCATCCAGCTCTGCCATTTTATAGATGAAGAAGCTATGCCAGAGATACAAGTTTGATCAAGGTCACGCCAATGGTAAGTAATGAATGAAATACTCAATCCTAGGGTTTCTTAATCCTAATCTAATCCTAATCTTAATCCCAATGACTCCTAATCCATTACACCATGTCACTTGGATATTATAAAATTTTCTTTGAATTATTTGTGCATAGAAATGCCTGAACTTCTTTACTGAAGATGAAATCCAACCATATTAATACTTAAAGAGCTGAAGAGAATCCCTCGAAGTATTCTGACTAGACTGTACTATAAATGACTTCTGTTGTATTTGTTTTTTAATTGAAAGGTGACAAAAGACCTCTAAGATAGAATGTCAGTCCTTCGTAAACTTTGGTTGAAAATTGAATATTTCCTGGAGCAACTGTTCTATTTTCTTTTGGCCAGATTTATTTTCATATGTGGTAAATATAAGCATTTCATTGGCCATATTAGGTCCCATCACTTTTTCCTTCTCAACTATCATGCAATCCTTTCAGTCTCCATTATGAGTGAATCCATTTGAAAATAAAGAGGACTTGCTCAGTGAATAAGCTATAAAAATGTCAAAAATCTATGGTCGGTGATCATGGGATGTTACTTTTTAGTGGAGTAGGTCAAATGCCTAGAGAAATAGGACAAGAAATTGTCAGAGCCAGGATCCTTGACAGCAATAGAAAACTAATGTATTATTCCTTGAACAAACAGAATAGAATTGAGTTTATTTCTTTCTTAAGCATCAGTTAACTCCTTACCTTACTATACTCAACTATATCTAGCAAATAAAATAGAATTTTGAAAATGGAACTAGAAACTAAATAGAAAATAGAAATAGAAAGTATTTAATTGGTTACGAGAAAAACAAAGGAAAGATGATGAAGAATTCCCCTCAGCATCAGTTCATGGGTAAGATTTTGCTTTGGGCTTAGATATAAAAAGCTTCAGGAATGCATTTGTATCTTTCTGCCTGTGTGGGTCAGGATGCCCATTTATATATGTTATTGTTTGTAAGTGGGAGCTGCATCCTTAAAAAAATGTATCAGCATGTACATGGATTTCAACTTCCAACAAATAATTTTTGGAATATGTATCTAATGCTCTGCCCAT
The DNA here is from genome assembly GCF_016433145.1 of Gracilinanus agilis. Taxonomy (NCBI): domain Eukaryota; kingdom Metazoa; phylum Chordata; class Mammalia; order Didelphimorphia; family Didelphidae; genus Gracilinanus; species Gracilinanus agilis. The sequence goes on from NC_058134.1 coordinate 251,969,346, forward strand.
GACCTGGAGGAAATTAAACTCTTTTAGTAAAGTTATTATTGATGGGGATACTAGACTGGTAAATCAAGGAAACAGAAATATGACTTACCTAGATTTCTGTAAAGAATTTGACAAAAACTCAAATGCTCTCTTAATGGGTGATAATGGATATGTACAGACTAGATGTCATTACAGATAAGTGGGTCCCAAATTGTTTAGCCAGTAAAACATGAAGACTATTTAATAATAGATTGGTATCAATCTAGATGGAGGTGGGTCTCTCATAAAGTATAGTTGATCTCTTTCCATGGTAATGAGAATTTTAGGTCTCTGTCTTTCTTACTATTGTACCTGTTTATATAAATAATGTGGATGAGGAAGACATTGATGAAATGCCTTTCAAATTTGCAAATGAAATTAAGCTGGGAAAAAGGGCTAATACTTTGAAAAATAGAATGAAGATACAAAAGATCTTGACAAGATTGAATGGCAGGCTGAAACTAGAAGATGAAATTTAATTACAAAAAAGCATAGAATCACAAAATTTTAGCATTAGAAAGTACCCTTGTGGTCAGCTAATATATTATAACATATCCACTGAGTGGTTATTTAGCTTTTGCTTAAAAATCTCTAATGGTATCCATTCCAGCATAGCTCATCTCACTTTTGTACTGATCTAATTGTTAGGAGGGCAGCTTGGTGGTACAGTGGATAGAGTTCTAGCCTGGAGTCAGGAGGACCTGAATTGAAATCTGGCCTCAGACATTTACCAGCTATGTGACTCTAGGCAAGTCACTTAATCCTATTTGCCTCAGGTTCCTCATCTGTTAAATGATCTGGAGAAGCAAATGACTAATATTGGTATTTTTATCAAGAAAACTCCAAGTGGTTTTAAAGAGTCTGATATGGCTGAATAATTAACAATAACAATTATTAGGAACTTTTCCCTCACATCAAGCTTTATATTTTCCTCTGTGACTTACACATTATTTCTGATTCTATCCTTTTGTGGTCAAGCTGAAAAAATATCACTTCTATTCTTCATTCCAGCCTTTCAAATAGGTAAAGGCAAATATTTTCCTACTCCTTGAATCTTATCTTCTTAAGGCAAAATAGGCTCATTTCCTTCAATCATTCCTCTTAACATGCAAGGTTCTTAATTCTTAGAGTTGCTCTTCTTTGGATTGTTTCCAATTTATCAATGATCTTCTAAATCTTTGCCACCTAAAATTTAATGTAACATGTACAAATCATAGAACTCTTTTGATGCCTCTTAGTGGTATTGGTTATTTCTTTTAAAAAATTTAATAGTGGTACCAGAAATGGATAAACACTAATTGATTTTACCAACCTGGAAAATATTCAGTCTTTCGGGGAGTTCTATAGGGGGAAAGAATTCTTTATTTAACAAAAATTGATGGAAAAACTAGAAAACAATATGGCAGAAACTAAGCATAGAATGACATCTGACAACATATACCAAGATAAAGTAAAAAGGGATACATGATCTCAAAACAAATTGTAAGAAAACAGAATAGTATAATTGTCAGACTTATGGGGATAAAAAGAATTTATGACCAAGCAAGACATGAAGGGCTTGACAATAGACTATTTTTCTTTTATTGACCTAAGTAGTTATAAATGATTAATCATTGGGCAATGTATATTTGTGCTGATAATGACCCACGAAATGTACAAAAATGTAAAATAAGCCTCTACCCTTTTTGACTTTACTCAACCTGCAGTAACAGTGTTTGAATAGCAGAAAATTGACAGACATTCTAAGGATTACACAATTCTTAAAGTACCTATAAACACAAATGCCATTAGTGGTGTTCAAGGTGAGGTCTTTATCTAATGAGTAATTCATCCATCATTAGAGAACTAAGTCATATGCATACCAAAAGGTTTAATAGTTATTTTTAGCAAAATGGAAGATAGCTTAGCAGTGATTCCCGAAGTGGGCACCACCACCCCCTGGTGGATGCTGCAGCAATCCAGGGGAGCAGTGATGGCCACAGGTGCATTTGGGGATGGTGAATAACTGTAAGGGGGCAGTGATAGTATGTGACGGGGTGGGGCACTAAGTAATATTTTTTTCTGGAAAGGGGGCAGTAGGCCAAAAAAGTTTGGGAACCACTGGCTTACAGGTTCTCCTAGGCTGGAGTACCCCAGTGTGGGAGGGGGCAACTTCATTCCTCCTCTCCACCAGGTCTGAGGAAATTTTTTGCATGTCCTCCCCCTGTGTCTGACAGACCAATGCGAGCACTTTCTCTGTCTGATTTCTGGAGTAATGGCAGGGCTCATAGGTGGCTTGAAGGTACAGGTTGGATACATGACTCTAAAAGGTTCACAAAACTGTCCTAGGGAAAATGAATAAAGGAATTAGGAGTCATTTCATTGTTCACCCAAAGGCAGTGATAAAAGCCATTTCATGGGACACTTGGCAATCAAGCATTTCAATATTTATCATGATTAATAAGAAAGCAAACTACTAGGAAGATAATTGTAGTCTATGTTTCAGTATTTGCTATAGAACTGGAAGAAAGACATTTTTTATTAGACATTTATTAATATTTGTTTTTAACCTGTTTACATACTTTATGCCCCTACTTTCCCCTTCAACCCCCGCTCTCCCCCTACCCATGGCCAACGCACATTTCCACTGGTTGTAACATGTGTCCAAGAAAAGACATTTTGATTGAAAAAGTGAAAAAATCTTCCAAACTAAGTCAAACTAATAACTTGATACTCACACTGACTTGAAAATGAAGGTGAGTACATAGAATACTAGTCACAGCTATATTGGAAATCATGATTTATCATCAAAAAATAAATGAGGTGATAATCTTGTAGATAATGTTTTTAGTGGTTTTAAACTTTTTATCTATCAGCAACTTTTTTATACTGTAGAAAGCAAATTTGGCACTTTGAATTTGGGATAGAAGCATGCCAGTGACAAATTTATGAATTAAATCAATTCTAAGCAGCTTTGCTTAAAGAAAGGAAAATTCCAAAAAGGCAAAATTTTCCCATTTTTTTGAAAATTTTTCTATACTTCAAAACATTTTTTGAGTTACAATAGAATATCTGCATTTTTTACTCCCACATACAAAATTAAACAATAAGAAAAAACCTAGTTACAAAGTTCAAGACAAAGTCCATTTAACAGTTTTGATTTATTAAGTAGAACAATAAGTTACTTAAATTGGTCCATACTGGATAATTATTCAATTCAGTCAAGAGTAGAGATAGTTAATGGCCTTAATTAGATTAAGATGTTCCTGCTCGAAATCTTTTTAGCATCTTAATCCATTTTCTGAAAGCATAAAGTTCCTTCTCAAACCTTGGCCTAATTTCCTCTTTGAAAGTGGTTATACCTTTGATAAAAATGATGCAAAAATAATTTCAGTTCAGGAGACTGTTTCAGCATTAATAATTAAAGGAATACTGAAAAGATTTCCCATTCATATGGGTATAAGAACTATAGGCTTAAGTACTATCCAAACTTTATTTTGTAATATGAAACCTAAAGAAGTAACAGGTAGGGTAGGTCTTAGTATAATTACACAGTGCCAGTATTTTGGTAGTACTGTGCTTGTGAATCATGGAACATTAAGATCATATAAGGATCACACTTTTAGGAGACTCAAACAACAATGGAAGGATATATGGTGGGTGTAAATATGGTGAAAAATATTACTAATACCAGTTTGTATATGAAAAATGACATAAAATACATCTCTAAGACCTGTACTACTGTGACCCTGTATAAGTCATAACATCTCTGTACCTCAGTTTCCTCATCAGTAAAATGAGTTAAGATTAGATAGCCTCTAATGACCCTTCCAGAGAGACAGAGTGATCAAGCAAGCAAGGAAGAGAGAGAGAGAAAGAGAGAGACAGAGAGAGACAGAGAGACAAAGAGACAAAGATAGCACAATCAGGAAATAAACAACTAGCTAGCTAGCTAGCTAGCTTGAGTACTTCTCTGGTACCCTCAAAAAGAATTAGAAGATCTTCAGTGGCTTGGGCAGCTCTCATATAGAAGATTTATACAATAATCTAGACAAAATGGGATGGGATAGAAAGGATTTTATCTTTGCCAGTGGAGGAAATCCTTATGTTGAAAAGACTAGATGTGATGTTTTGTATTTGGGTTGAAAAATCAACACAAGGTCAGGGTTGGGTGTTACAAATTCCAAGATTTGGTAGTGTGATCATCCTGAAGAGATTATTATTTTTTGTTAATAGAATTAGTTTTCAGACTAAAAGAGCTCATAGCCACACTGTCCTTTAACTTTGCCTTTGTATATTTAAAGTATTATATACAATTCCAAGTAGCACATTTTATTTTTTAAGTGTCTTTATAAGAGGTCAGGGGATTTATTCCACAGAGTAATAATTCAACTTCCCTTCCTTCCTTTTCCTTGATTAGGTTTCTCTTAAAGCTTTATCCTCTTAAGTCCCTTTATAATTTTTCCCTTCTTTCTTTTACCTCAAGAGATCAATAATTTTTACTAATCTTATTGATTTATTTATTTAATATTTTCTCACTAATTGAACTTATTTACTCATATATGTTTCTACTCTTTTGGGGTTTCAGAAGCTAAATAATCTGTTGAACTTGGCTGATCATTTGTTGTCTTAGAGAAATGCCTTAAATATATTTATTTTGTTGGGAGTATACCTTGATACGTCTTCCTTCTGAGTCTATTTGATGAATTATGTAGGTTTCTCCATCATTTTTTCAAGACTATTTCCCAATTTAAAAAGCATTTGGCACTCATAATATGAATAACATAAGGATGGGATAGGAACTGGACCTGTGATCTCAGTGGTAGAGAACTTCCTTTACTAATGCAAAGGATTTAGAGTTTTGAAGAATTGTCAACTACATTCAGAAATTTATTGCCCTGCCCAAGGTAATAATAATAACTCACATTTACACAGTACAAAGCAATTTATAGAATATTTTCTTCACAATGATCCAATGAGATAGGCTTTGCAAAAAAAAAAAACAAACTTAACCTTATTTTGCAGATGATAAAACTGAAAATGAGAGAAATAAAGGAATTTTTCATGATTATATGCCTAGTGGTTGGATTGCAGAAGTGAGATTTGAATGTGAGTCTAAATCCAGATCCAGTGCTCTTTACACTATAGACGATTCCTGTGAACAAATACACACAGAGGGGGAAAAAACCAAATGTACTTATATACATGTATATAATGTATATACCTGGGCATAGATATACATGGTATATAGAGATGTATATACTTAAGCATAAACATATATGTACATGCCTATGTCTTTATATATGTGGAGGAATATATATATATATACATATATATATTTTATGTATACTATTTTTGTTGTGGTTCAGTTCTTTTGGTCATGTCTGACTCTTCCTGACCCCAATATGGAGTTTTCTTGGCAAAGGTACTTGAGTGGTTTGGCATTTCCTTCTTCAGCCCATTTTATGAATGAGAAAACTAAGGCAAACAGAATTAAATGAATTGCAATGATCATAAACCTTCTAAGTGTTTGAAGCCAGATTTGAACTCAGGTCCTTCCAACTCTAGTCCTAGCTCTCTATTCCCTGTGCCCCCCACTTATCCATGTTTACATTAGCTTCAAACATTTACATGAGCATTAAGATATCTGATCAAATAACCATGAAATATAGTTCCATGTTACATTTGGGTATATGAGACGATCAACTCCATCACCTCTTTTTCTTTGCTTTTACAATGAATCTCTGTGAAACAGCCTTCTATTTAGTTGCAACTTATTTATTTCATGGGACCATAGATTTACAGTTAGATAGAATTTAGATGCCATTGATCTCCACCTACTTACTTTTATAGGTCAAGAAACATAGAGCAAGTAAGTATCTGAGGCAGAATTTGAACATAGGTATTTCATGCTGACTCTCTTTCTGCTCCATTTGCAGAGACTATATAAAGACTGATACAATTTGATTTCTCTAATTTTGGGACCACTTGTTGATCATTAGATAAGAATCTCACATATGAGAAATTTTTATAAGAATAAAAACTGTTTTTTTCCCCACTCTGTACCCCCTTTTGTGCCACTGCATAATTAATTCTGAAGAAAAAATAGAGATTGAATAGCATTTACGGTCATTTATGAGTTTCTTGGTTCCATTGATTGCCATGTTCAAAGACTTTATTACCTCATGGCGACCTACTCATGATGAACTTTTCTGCCCTTGCCCAGGTTAGTTCTCAGAATGACTCAATCAATTATTGTAACCAGTGGTTCCCAAACTTTTTTTGCCTACTACCCCCTTTCCAGAAAAGGTATTACTTAGGCCCCTGGAAATTAATTTTAAAAAAATTTAATAGCAATTAATAGGAAAGATAAATGCACCTGTGTCCATCACCACTTCTCTGGATCGCTGCAGCACCCACCAGGGGGCGGTAGCACCCACTTTGGGAATCACTGATTGTAACTATACCCGATCCTTTCTAGAGTGGTAGAACCTTCTAGGAAAAAGAAGGTTCAACCAGTTGCTGTAATTATACCCAAGGGTATTATAACATGGTAGCCTTCAAGATGAGCTCAATGTCACAAGGAAGTCCTGGGAGTTAGACATCAAGGTCATGATACTATGCTGTATACCATTTGGTCGATCATCTCTTTGTAATATTTTTTTTCCTTTGGAACTAACTGCTCACTTTTAATCTATTTAATCAAAAGATTCATGTTTTTGAAACTAATGAATATCATTAGGAACATAATCTCTGTGCACATAATACTAGAGCTGAAAAGAATATAATACCTCAGTTTACCAAAGAGAAACATATAGTCTAAAAGAAGAAATGAAGGGTTACAGATATTATAACTAGTTAGCCACAAATAGATCAAGAGTCCATTTGCTAGCAGTCAGGATAAGGTCCCTGTCACATAACTGATTTTGTGATTTTGTGATTTATAACACTTGAAATATATGTTTTTACATTTGTTATATGTAATTTACTAGCTCTCTCCCATGCCTAGATTGTTCTCTCCCTCATCTCTACTTCCTAGATTCTCTGGCTTCCTTGAAGTCCCAGTTAAAACTCTACCTCCTACAGGAAACCTTACCCAAGTGACATTAATATTATTATCTTTCCTCTGTTAATTATTTCTGATTTTTTCTGGAGATGAGTTATTTGCATGTTGTCTCCCCCTTTAGATTGTGAGCTGTTTTTATCTTTCTCCTTTCTTTTAATTCCTAGCATTTAGCAATGCCCTGCAAAGAGTAAGTGCCTAATAAGTGTTTCTTGACTGACTGGCTATGAACTTAACAGTACTGGGAAAACATATTATTCTACTATACCATTTTAAAATGTATAATTACAGTAATAAGTTGTTTATCTTATTAAAAATGACTTTTTCTTTAATTAGAAACAAAATGGCTCAATAGCCATGTGACTTGAGTCCAGACATTTAACTCCTCTATACTTTAGCAAGGAAAACAATAATACAATCACTAATTTCCATGGTTATTATAAGGATGACAAATTGAATAATAGAACCATGAAATTCTTTGAGATTCTTTGAAGAATGATAATCTAAGTATGCAGTGTGTTATAATCACTGTGATTTTTGTATGTTTACTTTTAATTTTATCTTTATGGGAATTAATGGAATTAATTTGCTATACTTTTCCTATTTTAGAACAAATAACATTATTAAAGTAAGTTATCATGGGATTGGCCAATAGCATTTTTTTCTTACAAGAGTTACCACTAATATAATGTATCTTTCATTTGGAAATAAAACACATTATTTAAATTATCACCATTCCTACTCTCTTCTGATTCCTAGAAGCTGCTGAATATTTTAAGGAAAAAAAATAACCCAGTGTAATGATTTCTGCATATTCATTTTTCATTACATAAAGAAGCAATGTGGTGTAGTGGATAGAGAAGAAAGCTATCTTCCAAACCAGGAAAATGTGGATTTAAGTCCTTTGACATAGGCTGGTTTTAGGAATTTAGTTTGTAAGTCCCTTTGCCTCCAAGACTCCAAGATAAGAGGCCAGTCTATTCTGGAAGACAGAATACTCTCACTCACGAGTTTCCAGGACCAGTGAAATTACAGGTCCATTTTCTAGAGTTGTGTTGGCAAACCTCTGACATGTGTGCTGGAGGGGGCTGCCCCCTTTCCCTTCTCCATGTGCACCTGAGGACATTTCTCTCATGACCCTCCCCTCTGCCCAACAGCCCAATAGGAGTGTTTCCTCCCTCCTGTGTCCAGGATAAGGTGGGGAGACTAACATATATCATGAGGGTAGCAGTTTGGGCACTCAGTCTCTAGAGTCTCTATTAAACTAATTCTCCATTAGACTGTGAAATCTTTGACAGAAGAGACTTTTAATCTTTCTTTTTGTTTCTCAAGAATTTAGTATAGGATATGGCATGCAAAAAATTCTTAATAAATGCTTATTGATTTGAATAAACTAGGTGCCACAGTGGATGGTGTGCTGGACCTAGAGTCAGGAAGACCTGAGATGAATTATAGTCTCAGACATTTACTGTGTGACCCATGACAAGTCTCTAAACCTTGTTGGACTCAGTTTCTTCAATGTAAAATGGAGACAATAATATCCCTTACTGCTCAGGGTTGTTCTGTTGAATGAAAAAAAGGATATACTTTAAATCCTTAAAGATACTTAATGAACTTCAGTGGATACTCCTCAAAGTTATTCAGTGTTCAGATGTAGGTAAAGTAGTAGGGGAATGATGAAACTGACTTTTGTTTTGTTACCTTCAATTGCATTTAGCCTCCACACTTTAAGCACAAACATATGTTATCTTAGATGACTTATTCCACAACCACACTTAAGGCAACACACGGGGATACTAGTTCTTTAACTTCCTTGCAAGAGAATAGGGAAGAGAATACAAAGTTTTGATGGTTTTTAATTTGCTTAAACTGTGGGGAGAAAAAATGCAATTTTCTATTTCTGTGTCCAGATCTATTCAATTCAAACCAAAAGGAATGGTCCACATGGGCCCTATAGATTAAGCATTTAAAAATAAAAAGAGGGGCTGGTTTTTACATCACCTGATCAGGCACAGAAGTAGCAGATTGTTTTTGTTTTTAAAAAAAGGAAAGACAATATGAGTCTGCCAGCTTTGTATTGCCTTTTCTTTTTTTTTTTTTTTTAATAGAGTGCTTTGGGATTACTGAAAGAAAAGCATTGCATAAAATCCAAGGATTACATAGAACTCACAACAAGTCCCAATCTAATAGCAACCTAACATGTCTTTAGGGCTAACTGTTCACTTTTAGACTCCTATAAGTGTCTGTTTTCATGTTGTGTAAATTTAGTGATATGCAGGCACCTCACTCTGTTTTATCTCAAAGGGACCCTGAGATATGTATAGGTCACTGTGGACAGTTAACATGTTTCTACTATGTCTAAGCAGAGCATTTTTCAGACCACATAAGGAAAACATTTTCTGGGGAAGAAGAATCTTAAAGCTCAGACAAAATAGGACTCTTGGTTCTTTCAAAAAGTCTCACAAGATTAATAAAAATATTAGGGTAAGAAAGTGAAAAGAAGTTTTTGTCCCACATTGAGAAGGCTGCTTTATGTAAAGCAACAGTTCACAAACATAAAGTTTGTATACTTCTGGGGGTCTCCAAGACCATTTCATAAAACTCCATAAAATCAAAACTATTTTTATAATCTTACTAAGTTATTGTTTGCCTATGAATAATATTTACCTTTTCCCATTACATATCTGTATGAGACTGGACTTTCTTCATATACATCAACCCAAACTATGTATTCCAGCAGTTATCATATGGGAGTAGAAAGAAAAGTTTATTTGTCTTTTATTAAGCTGAATGTCAAAGAGATTTTTAAATTCGATAAATGGGCAAGGGACATGACCATAGGCAGTTTTCAGATAAATAAATCAAAATCATCAATAAATACATGAAAAGTGTTCTAGATCTCTCATAATTAGAGAAATGTAAATCAAAACAACTCTGAGGTATCCCCTCACATCTAGCACATTGGCTAATATGACAGCAAAGGAAAATAATAAATGTTGGAGGGGATGTGGCAAAATTGGGACCATAATGCATTGCTAGTGGAATTGTGAATTGATCCAAACATTCTGGAGGACAATTTGGAACTATGCCCAAAGGGCTTTAAAAGATTGCCTGCCATTTGATATAGCCATACCACTGCTGAATTTGTACCCCCAAAGAGAAAATAGGGGAAAATATGTGCACAAAAATATTTATAGCCACGCTCTTTGTAGTGGCAAAAATTGAAAAATGAGGAGGTGTCCATCAATTGGGAAATGGCTGAACAGATTGTGGTATCTGATGGTGATGGAATAATGAACTGGAGGAATTCCATGTAAACTGGAATGACTTCCAGGAACTGATGCAGAGCTAAAGGAGCAGAACCAGAAGAACACTGTACACAGATGGATAAACTGTGGCACAATTGAATATAATGGACTTCTCTACTAGCAGCAATGCAATGATCTAGGACAACAGCGAGGAACTTATGAGAAAGAACACTATCCACGTCCAGTGAATGAACTGTGGGATCAGAAACGCAGAAGAAAAACATATGATGGATCACATAGTTTGATGGGAATATGATTGAGAATATTGACTTTCAATGATCACTCTATTGCAAATATTAATAATATGGAAATTTTGAACAATGATACCTGCATAATTCAGTGGAATTACTCATCAGCCTAGGGAAGGAGGAGGGAAGAGGGGAGGGAAAGAATATGAATCATGTAATCATGGGAAACTATTCTAAATTAATTAATTTAAAACAATATAAGTATTATAAGTAAAATAATAAAGTATAATTTGAATAATTATCAAAATATTTTAATTTCATATAAACATAAAATATTAATTATAATCCTAAAAATGAAATTAAAAGAAATTACTATAAAATCAATATATTAATAATTCACAAAATATTATAAATAATAAGTAAAATATCAGTATTAATTTTTTTTGGAAATAGAATTATATTTTGTTTTCACATACAATGGATTTATTATGATTTAGTGAATTAGAATGTAAATATGTTTAAAAAATGATCATATTTTTTTCTCCTATGATAAATATCAATAGTGGGGCAGCTAGGTGGCATTAGTGGATAGAGTACTGGTATAGAATCAGGAAGACTAACTCTCCTGAATTCAAACCTGGCCTCAGATACTTACTAGCTGTGAGATATTGGACAAGTCACTTAACCTTGTTTACTTCTGTTTTCTTACCTTTAAAACAAGCTAGAGGAGAAAATGACAAACCATTCCTCTTTATTAACCAAGAAAACTCCAAATGAAGTCATAATGAATCAGTCATGACTGAAAAATAACTCAACAGTAACAACAAAAATATCAATAGACTCAGCCCCTATATAGAAAAGCTTTTAGGAATTCTCAATAACTTTTAAGAGTATGAAAGGATTGGGAGCAGCTGGATTGAGAAGGGAGGTCCCAGGTTCAAATTTGGCCCAAGATGCTTCCTAGTTGTGTGACCTGGGACAAAGCACTTTACCACCATTGCCTAACCCTTACCACTCTTCTGCCCTTGGAAGCAATACACAGCAGTATTGATTCTAAGACAGAAGGTAAGAGTTTTAAAATAAATTCAAAATAAAAAATTTTTAAAAAGAGTTTTAAAAATAAAGGTGTCCCAAGACAAAAATGTTTGGGAAAAATGTAGAGATCTAGAATGATCAACTTGAAGTCAGGAAAAAAATGGGTTCAGATTTAACCTCTGATGCTAACAGGGTGGCAGCAATTAAATAGCTAAATCCCTCTACACCTGTGTCAACTCTCTAAATAGAAATTATAAATAAATGTACATATCTGAGAAATAATATGCATTTGGTAAGTTGATAAGATGTGAAGAAACTGTAGGCATGGAGGAGCAAGGTCTACTAGCCATCAAAAGAGCCTATGCTATAGTTTCCAATGAAAAGGTGCATCCTTGAATCCTTCCTACTAGTAGCAGTATTAATGAGAGTCTTTGCTCATTGTTGGGTTCTTTCTAGGGTAGCCCAGCATATATGTTCCCTTGTCGACAGGTGGGACAAGCAGTAGCTCAGTTTACCTTTAGTAAGTGCCTACGGCTCGATTTGAACTTAGTACTTCCTGAGTCCAGATCCATCACTGCATCCACTGAGCCACTGAGCTCTCTGCAGATTCATGCAGACATGTATAAATGAAATGCCATTTTCTGAGGCATATTGTTCTGTCTGGAGCAGATTTGGAAAGGCAGGGAGCAAGGATTAGTTATGCCACGATTCCAAGTAGCTAGAAGGTAGCAAGATGTCTGTGGATAATTACTATGTTGCCATAAACATATAAAGAGAAAGAGTTCTAACAAATTTGGCTAGAGTTGAAGGTTGGTGTGATGGATGTCTGATACTTTGGTTTTTCATGATTTCTTCTATGTGGGAATTCCCAGGTTGGCTTATGTTAAATCTTTTATTATCCATGGTATCAAGACTTTCTGATCAACATGGACAATTTCTCCCACCGCCTTCCTTTTCAGCTAAAATCTCTGCATTGGAATTATAAGAATTTTGGAACATTATTTATTAAGGTTTGTTCCTTCTTCCATCGAGCACTAATTATTCCTATATTTTCACCTTTGCTCCTGAGATTCAAATTCTGTTTTCACACATATACATATATGTGTTTAATATATGTTACTTGTACCTATTGAGTGGCAGCTAGATAGATAGGTCACTGGACCTAATGTCAGGAAGACACAAGTTCAAATTTGCCTTCAGATACTTGCTAACTGTGTGACTCGGGCAAATTAGGTAACTTACATTTACTTCAGTGTCCTCATCTGTAAAATGGGGATAATAATGGTGCCTACCTTCCAAGGCTGTTATGAGTATCAAATGAGATGCTTATTGTAAAACAGAATAACGCCTGGCACATAGTAGATATATAAATATTAGCTCTTCTTTTGATTTTCTATTGATTCCTAGTTCTACCTTTTCTTTTCTGAATCCTCTACTTTTAGTTGGGAGTACTGATGAAAACACTACCTCTGCCCCAAATCTCAATTTGAAAATTCTATCCAAGACTCCATAATCCTAATCAATGTCTTCTAGAATTATTGAGGTTGTATTTTTTTTCTGACATGAATCACCAGAGACAGATAGTGATGATCAGATTTGACAGTTCTTGGGGGACTTTCCATCATATGCTGGCTTTATGCCCTGGGAAGATGGCAGACCTTCTGTTGTTTATGCCCAGTCAATAAATAGCTACCTGAATATCCCTCATCAGGAAGTAATTCCTATTTGTCTTTTCTTTCTCTGGGAGGCAGTGCCTCAGTATTTCTTTCAGTTCTTTCAAGGAATACATCATTTTTCCTCCTAACCAGGAGAGTATAAGTATGTCCTACCATCACTTTCACTTTTCTTTCTAAGACATAGACTGATCTATACTTGGTTCATGTTGCTGATAGAATCCTAAATCTCTCTCCAGTCAATTTTCCTTTCCCTACACATTTGCTTAAAGTGAGATCCTTTTTCTCCTTTGGAGTATCTCTCTTGTCTAGCAATTTTGCTGAACTATTCCAAAAAAATAGCCTTATATGCCAGATCATGATGTGAGAAAGGGAATCATGGGACATTTGGCCATCTCATTTAACTTGTCACTTATTTCTAGAGATATTTTCAAATCCAGGAAATCCCTCAATCTAATCAATCTCTTCTCATAGGAACGATACAGTTAAAAGTTATTCAGCAGAAGTAAAAGTATATGAGCTACAGGCAAACAACACAAATACCCAAGATAAAGTTCTATTATCTATTGAGAACTAACCACTTTTCACCTTGTGGCTGCTCTCTAAATCCTTCTCTCAACTTCCCTGGATGTTGGGCTGTCTGACAGAAAACAGAGTTTTTAAGTCGTTCTTCTCTTGCTCCAATATAGAATTCTTATTTTGAAGTCCTGGTGCATTAATTTTTGCTTCAAATATTTACTTGGTGGCCTTTGGCAAGAATAGTAGGGCCTTAAATAATGTATTTTATGGTCTATCTATCATTTTATGTGTATATGAATTATAAGAAATACTGTCTCTGATTCTAAAGTTCCTCTCCTCTCCTGTCTTTCCCCAATCTGTCCTCTCTTCTCTAGTTTTATCTTTTCCTCTTCCTTCCCCTTCTCTCCATCCCTTTCCCCTCCCCTATCATTCTTTCCTTCTTAGGCTTATATTGTATCTTTGTATAGAAAATATACAGTGTAGAAACTCTCTACAAATGATTAACAACTTAATATAATTTTTTTTATTTAGAAGTTGCCTGGGAGCATTAAAAGCTTAAATGATTTGCCTGTGGTCACACAGCCAGTATATGTCAGAGGAAGGTTTTAAACTCAGCTCCTCCCATTTCCCAGGCCCAAGTTTTATCCATTGAGAAAATCTTTTCTTAGGAAATCTAGGAAATCAAGAATTTGATATTAACAGCTGTCTCTTTGGTTGCACTAAAAAAGAGAATAAAGTCAAGAATGCTTTGTATTTCAGAAATATAATTCTGTGACTATTTTCATTTTTAATTTTATTTTCATTTATTTTAAAAAGCTAACTTTCTTCAGAACATAATGGTTTGCTGTTTGGTATAGATGTTGAATGTGTTACCACTGCCTTATTGAAAGTGATTTCTAGTGATATGCTGAACTACACTGAGACACAAAGCTGCCCAGAAATGATTAATAATAAGCCATTTCTATTGTATGTGTCAAATACTAGCTGGAATGCTAGCAAGGTCAGTAAAAGGGATCACTAGGCAATCATTTTAGAATGTTTGAATACATTAAACATGACTTTTATTTCTATATTTTTAAAGGAGATGTTGTCTAAAGCTGAAAGCCATATAGACTGGAAAAAAAGTTGTAATTGATTTTCTTCAATATGGATGAGTCGTTTTGTCAATTTTACATGCATGGTTTGCCACCATTCAATCACTGAACAGCATCCAGAAGCATTGCTATAGCAAAGTACTGTTAAAATCTTTTTGTTGTTGTTGTTCTGGTGGAAAGGCTTATCATTTTAAGCAAGTCAATATTCTCTAGGATAATGGTTAGGATCTTCACTGTTTTTAGCATCTGACATGCAAATTTTTTCTATAGGTTATTCTTGCATCTGCAAGGGTGCTGGATTTGGACTGAAAGGAACTAGATTTGAATCCTGGTTCTGTCATTTAGTATCTATGTATTCTTGGCAAGTCACTTAACATTTCTAGGCTTCAATTTCCTCATCTTCAAAATTAGAGGTTTTCATAATATGACTTCCATGAATCTTGATAAGCTGTAAATTTATGATCCTAATCGTCAGAGCTTATCAAATGTTTCTCTCTGTCTCTGACTCTGTCTCTGTCTCTGTCTGTCTGTCTGTCTTTCTGTCTATCTCCTCTCACTCCTTCCCTCTCTCTCTCACTTTCCTTCCCTCTTTTCCTCCCTCCTTCTATCTCTCTCTGTCTTTGTTTCTGTCTTTCTCTCTGTCTCTGTTTCTCTCTCTCCCTCTCTCTTCCTCCATCTATCTCTGTTTCTATCTCTTTTGTCTCTATCTCTCTGTATCTGTCTGTCTGCCTCTCTCCTTTCCTCTATCTCTGTCTCTGTTTGTCTCTGCCTCTCTGTCTCTGTCTGTCTGTCTCTTTTTCCTTCTCTCATTCTTTTTGAGATTGGATCTCTCTATCCCTCCAAGACTGGTTGTGCAGTGACCACCCATTAGCCCAGTCCCACTGTTGATTGGCACAGAAGTTTGGACCTGCTTTGTTTATGACCTAGACTTATTTACCTCACCTTAGGCAATCTGGTTGCCCCCATTCTTGGAACTTCACTCACCAAAGTGCTACTGGACTGAGTGTGGACATTTGATCAGTTCTAGCACACTGAGGCTCAGAAGTCAAACTTCAAGCTGCAAACAAGTGAGCCTCCAACTCCCCAGGTAATAGGAATGACCTGTGTGGGCCACGACACTGTGTTAAATGTTTCCTTTCTGAGGAAAATTGAATCTGAAAGGACTCTCTGTTTTCAAAATATTCCATCCATTTGCAAAAGTTTTCATAAGTTTTATAATATGTCAATTTTAACCACTTGGTATATGATACAAAAATGAAATTCAAGGCATAATTAAAGGCTCCTTTGTCAGGATTATCTCTTTTTTATTTTGTTCTCCATTTTAAAAAAAGGTCAGGTTTTGACTAGCTACTGAATAATGGCATGATTCATTTATTTAGCTATGCTTGTATTTCATTCCTTTATGAGGTCAGGGACCCTATCTTAACTATACTATTTTCTGAAAAAAAAAATCCCACAAGCCTAACTCAGCTGAATATTTATTGATTAATTGAGTGAATTCTCTTTGCTAAATCCTCAGCTACAGCCTTCCCATTCTGGAGATACTATCTTCAGAAGAGCCCATTCTTAAGATTGGTGAGTTCCTAGTATGGACCACCATTTCCTTAAGGGTCATGAAACATTAGTACTTCATTCCCTGCTTGACTTATTCTCTGAATTTCTCCTTCCCTGTCTCTACCCTGACAACATGCATGGTATTCCTTCCTTAGATTGTAAGTTCCTCAAGTGGTAGGTCTATCTCCTCTGCTTGTAACCCCAATGTTTAAGCGTAGTGCCTAGAATATAGTAAATGCTTAATATCTTTGTCTGTCTCTGTCTGTCTCTGTCTGTCTGTCTCTCTGTCTTTCTGTCTGTCTGTCTGTCTCTGTCTCTGTCTCTGTCTCTGTCTCTGTCTCTGTCTCTGTCTCTCTCTCTCTCTGTCTCTCTCTCTCTCTCTCTCTCTTTCTCTCTCTCTCTCTCTCATCTATATCTTAATACTTCTGATCTGGTTAAAAATAGGCAGTTTTCTCTGTTTTGTAAAGGGAGATTCAAAATGCCCAATAAAAAGTATGGCTAGAGTGACATTGGATAGAAGTGTTACATCCAAGCAATTTGGTAAACTTTTATAACATCTAATTCAGTGTGACAGATTGGCAAGTATAAGATGGGAGCTAACATCAGGCTCCTTCCTTAAAATATTGGGATCACGTGTTTGAATGCTGGTTAAACCAGTGAGAGTTCATCTCCCAAGAGAGATGCCAGCATCACAGTGCAGATCTCCAGATACACTCTAGTCCTCCTCCTAGCTTCAGGCAGTTCTGTAAATGAAATCTATAAACAAAAGATGCTCTTTTTAAGTCCTGAAAAATAACCCTCCCCTGTTAGCCATTGAGGTTAAACATGAGTATACATACAGTTCCTTCAGTTTCCTTCCTGAGGGGAGCCTCAATCCAGTTCTCATCTCTTTCCTATTCCCTCCCCTCTCTCTATTTCTACTGGAAGCCGAAAGAGGGAATATATATATATATAAGTATCAATGTCCAGGTGTCAAAGCAAGCCAAATCATTTCACATTTTTCAATTTGGAAAAGAGAAGACTTAGTAGGGACGTGATGGACGGCTTAAAGTATTTGTAAGGCTATCACAGGGATGTGAGATTATATTTGTTAGACTCAACTCTAAGAGGGCAAAACTAGAATAACTGAGAAGGAATTATAGGAGCAGACCTGGATCCTTCCACTAGACATTTCCAAGGAGATGCTGGCTGACCACTTGTGTAGGGATGTTGATGTAGATATTTGAAGTTTCCTCAAACTGTGAAAATATAAACTGTTTGAGCACAGTGACAATTTCATTATATCCTCAGTGTTTGGCAACAGAGTGTTTGACCAATAGTAGTCACTTAATAAATTTACTTGCTCACATATTTGTTCATTATTTATTGGTTATTTTTATAACTATAGCTTTTCCTCTTAGGATAATAGAATCTTGTGGAATTCTTTTAATCCTAATAGGATGAAATAATCTAAATTGATATATTCTGGACCTTATTTCTATTATTCAAATTTCAAAACATTAAGGGTCATGATACTGTGTATTCTTCCAATGATGGGAATACCAGAAACACAGTGCTATTATTTCAAACCCCTTAAATCAGAATGGCTACTTTAAGGGCTACACTTCTACTTGCAATCCAGAGAACTGACACTAGGTGGAATGATGCAGTCAGATTATGTAACTGGCTGGTCCAGTTTCTTTTCAGGTCTCTGTAACAGGGTTTATGATCATAAATTAGGATTCTGTCCCTTTATTTGAAAGCAAATTCTCTAAATAAGTTTACAAGGGTTTATTTTTCATCTACTTCATGGAAGGCATCATGCTGGGTTCTCAGGAAATATAGACATGCCCCCTGCCCTCAAAAGACATACAATTAAGTGAAACAAACCAGACATAGATACACGGGAAATTAAATTACAACAAAAGAATTTAAGGAAGTGTCAAAATAGCAGTCGAAGATAGATCTTAATGCAATATGTGGTCTGAGCTTCTTAAACATACAAGTGTGTGTGTGAGTGTGAGTATGGTGGCCCACTTTGGAAATGTGGTAACGTCTATGGACTCTTTCTCACAAAGATGTTTTTAAATGCATATAGTACAGAGGGTCAAAAGGGAAACTAATTCTATTGAAATAAAATGATCAACAATTTATTTTTTTATTTTTTACATTTTTTAATGATTGACAATTTAAAAATAAAGGTCATTGACCCCACTTTAAGACCTGATCTAGAGCTAAAATAAAGGTTGAAGACAATCTACTTTGACTTTTCACTTTACAGGTGAGGACATACGGCCCTAGAAAAGTGAAGTGATTTTCCCAATGTCAAACATTTAGTAAGTAGCAGAGTTTGTGGAGGAAGTGTTGACTGTACCTCTTATTCCATATGCCCTCAAGTTCTTACTTCTATAAGAGTCTGGGCTAGTTATTCTCTGCTCACTTCCAGCTTTTAGGGCTTATGATCATATATCAATTGAGACATATGAGCTGGATCATGAAGCCTGGATAAAATTTGGAAGGATGACAAATATTATAGATAAATGACTAAAAGGGCAATAGTAAAAACAAATGATTTATAGGTCTAAAGAGTTTTTGAGGGCATTGAGAGATTAAGTGCCATACTTGTGGTCACACAGTCTATTTCAGAGGTCATATTGGGTTACCAGCCCTTTCTGATCAAAAGTCTACCGTGTCTTCTTTATGCCTTCCAATAATGGCTCTATAAAGTAAATACTTAATAATTTTTTGCCATATTGATTTTCATTTTAGATACCAGTTTGGCTTCGGTGAAGGATTCATCAAAGCAAGTTTAGAATTTTATTTTTAGATCAAAGAAGGGACTTTATGAGAGATTGAGTCCAATCTCCTCGATGATTTCAACTGGTTTCTCCTGAAACCAAGACCCAATGAAGCTAAGTGATTTGCTCAAGGTCCCATAGAGAATAACAATAACAGAGCTTGGATCCCAGTCCAGACCCTCAGGCCCCTAACCCAGGATAAATTCTACAGTATTGTCTAATTTCTCAATGGGGAATGAAGCTGGAAAAGTAGATTGATAGGATATTGGGAATTCTATATAACATGCCCTTCAACTCTCTGAATTAATTTATAAGAATGTTATAGCAGTTCTCTTAGAGTTCCAAGATTAGCGAAAAACAATTTCATATGTCTAAATGAAGTTTACTTCTCTATTTTTCTTCTGATATTTTAAATATTTAAATAACACAGAACCCTGCTAGGTACTATGATGCAAACTTGAAAAGTAACATGCAAATGAGACAATTATCTTATGTGTGTCAGGTATACTTGCACTGAATGTTTCAATGTTCATTTCTATTCCAATTTTGTTGTGCTCACTCTTGTCATGATGATTGACAACCTGTTTTCTTGATCTTGAATCGTTCAAGTAGAGTTAATGAATTTTGATTTTTAGGCAAAAATATGTATATTTCTTGATGGATAACAAGTGCAGACAAATTCCTTGGTTGTTCCTTTTTCCTTTCTTTGGTGTGCATGCAAAGTTGGAATGGGTACTGCATTAACCATATAGTGCATCTTAACCTTGATGTTTTCTCTCTAAAACAGTTATTGGTGTGGTGGTGGTTTGGAATTTTTAGATAAACTATTTGAATATCTATTGCTTGGTTCTCTTCCATCATGACCAATATTCCTTAATCTATCTAAAATTTTTTCCTTCCATTTACTGAACAATGACTAATCCAGAGGTACAAGTAAATTAGTGGCAAAATTAGATAGTACATTGCTCTTATTGTCCATCTCTTCTCTATATGTAAACTGTTGTGTTAAATTGGAGGTACCTGTAGGCTTATGCAAAAATAAACCAATTGATAGAGAAAATTATTTACAATTATCAGAAAAAATTATTCATTATCTTTCCTTTCAAGTGACTTTGAAGAAGTCACTTAAGACCCACCATCATCTTCCTCATTTATCTTATGTTTGTGTGATTGTAGTATTTAAAAGGTCAATCTTTAGAGATAAAAAACAAACAATTCTTTATATAGCAGCCTTAAAGTTTTCTTAAATATAATACAATATACTCAGCTAGCAAGACATTTTGCAATGGAAAGTCCACAATGCATGCAGAAGATAGCAATCAAAGCAGAAGTTAATTCCAGCATAATTGACAAATAAATGCCTAGAGAGTACCATTCAGAAAGAAATGAAGTTAAATATGTACTTTAGATTGTAAGCTTAGGTAGTCAAAGCTTAGTACTAGAAAGGGCTGTGAAGATGATCTATTCATTTCTATATTGCTGCATAAAGCACCATTGCACGGTCCCACTTTACATCACAATGGGACAGAAGTATAAAGATGTTGTAGCCCATTTGAGACTATTTGGCCAGCTACCATCTGGTTGAGCTTTCTGTGATTTAGCCAGTGGAAGGTGCTTAATTGTAGAAAAAATTTTAATGTAGACCTTAAACAACAATGAAATTACCTAGAAATTGTTTTCAACATTTTTCAAATGGGACTTTTATTGACTATATTTCTTAAGCTTGGTTTTAAACAAATCAATTTAGAATAACTTCATTTTTTAAAATCTTCCTTAGAACTGTCCCCTACAGTTCGCTTATTTCTAACAAAGAACAATGGAAACTTTTAGTTGTTTCTTTCTCAAAAACAAACACACTCAACACATATGATGCTCTTTTTAATTTTTTGTTGCATCAAGGAATGGCCACTACAAGACTATTTGTTGTAGAGTAGGACATTTCCTTCACAATTTAGGTAATTACGCACACTTTTTTAATCTTTCAATTGAATATATACATACATAATTTGCTTTGGAATTTTTAAGATTAATAGAATTAATTATTAATAATTATAAAGATCATTTGTAACATTATAAAATAAAAATATATGTAATACAATACATAATGGAATTAAAGCATAGAGGGAATATACATCTTGAGTACCCATTTATCACCTACTCTAATAACAGACCAGTTATCAAATAGAAATCTAATAAAAATATTTGATTGGCATAAAATATAAAATTAACTAATAGGGAAGAATCATGTAGCATAGAATCATAGTAGGTACCCCAAAAACAAATAAATAAAATCTTTTTTGTCAGATAGTTCCAAAGTGGATGCAGCACTAGACTTTGAGTCAGGAAGACCTGAGTACAAATCTGGTCTTATATACCTATTACCTCTGTGACCCTAGGCAAGTCACTAAACTACTGTTTGCCTCAGTTTCCTCATCTGTAAAATGAGTATACTAATATCACCTATGTCCCAGGATTTTTGTGAGGATTATATAAGAGAATTCTTGTAAAGTGCTTAGTATAGCATAATGCCTGGCACATAGTAAGAGTATAATATATATATATATATATATTCATTATTATCATCTCTGCAGACTCATGAGTCAGTGTCTAGGGCAGTGGTGGTGAACCTTTTAGAGACTGAGTGCCCAAACTGCCACCCTCATGCCTCATGTGAGCCACTCCCTTACTCTAGACAGGGGAGGAGGAAGCGCTCCCATTGGGCTGCTGGATAGAGGGGTGGGTGATGGGAGAAATGTCCTCAGGCATGGTGGAGACGGGGAGAGGAGCAGCCCCCTCTGGCACACATGCCATACTTTCACCAAGATGGGTCTAGGGCCTTCTCTGAACAAATAAATGTAAAACTCGGGGAAATTCTAACCTTTAGGTTTATCCACAAATGGAATTTTTTCTTTACTCTTTGTGTTAATAGACTCTAGAGAGTTGATTGCACTTCATTATTTTTTGGCTCTATTTCCTACAGTTTCTTGAATTGATCTGGAAACTGTCTTGCTATTACCTTTCTAACACTCATCTACTCCTGTCAAGACCTCTAAATTCCCCACTTCTATACTCTGTCTCTATATCTGCCATCTTCAGAGCTTTCTTACACTCTTGTGATTCTGGTCAAAACATTTCATCTTTATTGTCAGAAAATCTAGTGGGCACACAACCAGACTGCTCAAAATCCTGAAGGCTTCCAGAATGACTCTTAACAAGGGTAGATGCACAGACCTTATTCTTCTCTGAGTTCATAGTATCAGAGATTTTAGACCTAGAAAAGATCACAGAAGGACTTCTTCCACATTACCTTGAATTGAGAAATGAAGACACTGAGTCCCATGGAATTTAAGTGACTCTCTCAAGATTACACAGGTGGCAAATGGCAGAGCCAGGATTTAAACTCATAATTTCTGACTCCAAGCCCATTATATCATACTGCTTTCCTGAATTCCAATGATCCCTTCCTTGCCTCAGGGGAAAGATGATACATCCTACATGTAGACAGTACTTATTTATGTAGATTTCTGCATCTGGGGATAAATATTGTTTTGCTTTCCTCTTACAATGACAAATCTGCCTATGTAAATCATCTTAAAGCTCTGATAGAACTCAAGAAGGCACTAGAAACATTGCAAGTGGTGGGACAGGACCTGTTGGCAGCTACTAAGAATGCTATTACAGGAAAGCCCATGTTTCCTTGAAATCGTTAACAGGGGAAAAGAGAATGATAATGACTCTGGGAACTGCCTCACAATTTACTATCTTGAATAGCTACCTTGATTTGTAGACATACTTTGGTCCTGAGGTATTTCATGGGAGAGGTTTAGAATCAAAGAAAATAAATTTGAATCTTGTCTCTGATACTTCCTAACTCTGAGATCTTGGCCAAGTTACTTAACAAACCTAGTCCCCAGTTTCTTCACTTATAAAATGAGTTTGGGATCAGATCATCTGTAAACTCCCTCCTTAGTCTGTAAACCTTCAATCCTATGAACAATATTGGTGGTAATGTTGGATATGGAATCAGTGCTGTTGAGTTCACTTATTTGGCTCCATATCGATCTAGCTGATATTAGAAATGGACAGAGGTCAATCATTAAACAGCCATGAATGGGGAAAACATTATCGCCTTTCTTTGTTCTATTTCACTCTTGATTCCAAGATTTCATGCCTGAGTCCAGATCATGATTCCCAAATTTTATCTCCATCTAATGACAAGCCCTATCTGAGTCATACCTTTTGTGGAAACTGTGTTACTTATTTTCCATTGCCCTCTTAAATGAGGACTCAGACTATATACTCTTTCTGACAATTCCTGGTTTTCAGTAGAGGTGAGTGGTGGGTGCAATCACTTTATTTTTTATATAATGTTCTTATTATTTTGCTTCAACATGGCATATCAATGCCTATTTGGCTTCTGAGTCAGCTTTGTTATGATAAATTTATATAACTATGACTCAGTGAAATAAAGAAAATTCACAAGATTATGATGGAGAGTTTGACCAATGGATAGGATTTCAGAGTGCTTATAGTTGGATCAATCTACCTATCTATAAACTCTGGCAATGAGTGATCCCTACTCTAAAGAGAGACATAGAACTAATAGGTAGATATTCATTCACTAATTCTGAACCTCAGATAGCTTGGGTCCTCCTTAGTACTTTCACTCAGTAGATAGATCCATAAACCACCAGTGTGAGTGTGGAATTTCTCAAGACAGATTTTTTTCATTGAACAGGAACAGTTGAACAATTATTAATTACACCTAGTTATTATACACTCATTGACTCAGCAAATATTCATTTAGCACCTATTGTGGGTCAGGTAGTGTATGAGGTTCTAGAGATACAACAACAAAAATGTCTGCTTTTAAGGTTCAAAGTTTTAGAGCTGGAAGGGCATCTGGGAGGTTGTATATTCCCGTGCCCTTATTTTCCATTTGAAGTAACTGAGGCCCAGAGAAGTTAACTGATTCTCTAAGCACCACACAGGTGCTCTTAGTGACACACAGAGGATTTAATTCCATCCTCTCAGACCTCAGACCAGTGCTTGCTACTTCCTTATATTCTATTTGAATGAAAAAGATATATGTAGATTAGAGCATGAGATTTTAAGTTCTTTGAGAACAAGGTCCCTATCATTTCCATTTCTTCGTCCTAATCCCAGTTTCATACATAATAGAATTTGATGTTAATTAATAGTTATAGTAATAGAAAATATGTTTACATAGATCATGAAGATTTACTAATACTTTACATTTATTATTTCATTTGACAGTGTTGAATCTCATTTAAGGTTGAATTCAATTGAAAACAGGTGAATGGTATCAAGGAAGGGGTATGAAAGGAGACCAGTCAGGAGCACAGAAGGGTGTCAAGCTTCATTCTTTTCTAGAAAAAAAACCCAACAGCATCAATTTTGCACATTAGTTTTCTGTGCTCTAAAAGAACATTTGTTTTTAATAACTAAATCTGATTTGACTTTACATATTTGTACAGGTACCAAATCATTACTTTTGAAGAATATCTCCTGTGATTAAAAGATTTATGGAAGCTAAGGTGCTTCATTAGGAAGACAGTTGAAGTTATATTTCCTATTTGTATTAGAGTCTCTGTTTTGATGAAGGACTTCCCATAAATGTTGCCTTCTTTGATGTTTCACTTCCATGGCACGAGGGGCACCAAAAGGCTCCCTCCCTACGGACTCCAGAATAGCCACCATTTTGTTCTCTGCATACAACCTTATTGGGGTGCACCTGGGATCTTGGGTAGTTGTCATAGAGACCATTTGGGGTTCAGGTGACTTCCCTATGCTGACATATAGGGAATCCCCCCAAAGAAAGTGGCTATCCTAGTCTCTCTGCTAGCAAAGCAGATATAGAAAGGAGTTTCAGTTCTGTGTTCAGCTAGTGCAAATTCTACCCCTAAATGACACACTCCCATGTACTGACAATGCAGTCAAGGCAAAGCAGAATTAGGTTTGAGTTCATGGAAACTTTTCATCTTTCATTGAGCCCCATTGGATTTTCTGGTCATGGATGGATGTAGTTAGGAGAGAGCTACTTTGTCACGGCAGCCTTGAGATCCAGGCACTGCTCAGGTAATGACTGGTTATTTTTAGAATCTTCACTCTGTGATTTATGTTCTGTTTGTATGCCCTGTGAATTGAGCTGTGTGGGAGCCGTGCTACAATACAGAGAGAGACTAGAATTGACTTAATGGAGACTGAATGTAGTTCTGCTTCTCGAGCCATTCCATGGATACATTTGGCTCTTTAGAAAATGAACAGTAATTAGGCATGTTAAACTCTCACCCTAAAACAAGATATCGATTTTCCCACCTTCCCCAAGTCCTCAAACGAAGTCATTTAGACCAGGAGATAGGAGGTGGAATTTGACAGAATGCTTTATGGGAGAATCCTTTTGATAATGCTGTTATTAGGTGCAATCATGGTTTTTGCAATGCCAAATGGTCATGTTTCAGAGAAGGTGGTTTTCTCTGGCATGCAGCTGCATCCAGGTGATCCTTTTAATGCTCCGTATAATACTAGCTGACTAGTAACTTGACTAGTAGCAAATACTCATACACATAAAGCAAACAGCTGGACTCAGTATGGAGTAAAAGGCATGCTTAGCAACACTGGGGATTGGGAGGGAAGGGAAAGGTTTCTTTCTGGACAAAGTGGGCTTCCTTCCTCAGTGATTCTCATCCTTGTGGGCTTCCTTCCTCAGTGATTCTCATCTTTGCCCAATCTTTCAGTAGTCCATGCCGTTTTGTGTGGAGCTCCACCTCCCAGGACCCCACTTCTATCACTATCAGTATGATGCCAAAATCATGACATCCCAATTCTAGAGTCTGCGTCCTGCACCATCCCACCAACGGACTGGGGCAGTGCCACTCAGTGCCCTGTGTTATCATATAGCCCTTGTCCTCCATGTCCTTGGGAAAATTGCTTAATGTGACTTTGGGTCTCAGTTTCCTCAACTGTAGAATGGGCACATCAGGCTAGATGGCCTCTCAATTTCCTCCCAACCATGAATTTATTTTTTTTCCTATTGTCCTCCTGGCCATTCCCACTACTGCATCCCCACCCCCTAGGACTCTCTCATACACTGTACTTTTATTTCAAACTTTCTGTCATTCCTTTCCTATATTAATTCCTTTTAGATATAATCAATTCTCTTTATGATGACAGAGATCTAGATTTTAGAGGACAATGAACAGTTGCTAATTTCTCTAGGCTGATATTTTTATAAGTTAAGTAAAGATCCAAAGCAAATATATGTTTGAATTCATATTGAATCCTATTTCAGAAAAATTCTACTCTGAATATATGTAATGCTCTGAGATCTAAAGGAAGGCCCTGCCAGCACTTGGGTGGAAGTGTATGAGAGACAGAGTCAAAGAGGATGAGAAGGCTCCCATTGTTGGGAGGGGCACCTGTGCCTGAGGACATTATAGATCCAGTCAAATACTGAAGTAAACGTTTACATGTACTTACTCACAAATATCTTTTTTATTCATTCAACCAATAAATATATATTAAACACTATGTGCTAGGAACATATATTTTCATTGTTATTTATAAAGCCTCGAAGATAAACACTGAATTAAATGCTAAAAATTGGAAAACAACTAGGTATGGACCTAGAGAAGAATTTTTATGCATTGCTTTATTTGTCTATTCCATTTGCTTAGGAATGATATCTTGGGAATATAGTCAGTCAACTAACATTTATTAAGCTCCTACTGCGTACCACATGATACAAGCATTTGTTAAGCACCTAATATATACAAGGCACTATAATGATGTGTATCTTTTTATGCTATCTCTTATTTATCACTATCTGAATCACTGATTCCTTTCATTTGATTATGCAATTGAGGGCTGATGGTTTTTTGTTTTTTTTTAACCCTTGTACTTTGGTGTATTGTCTCATAGGTAGAAGATTGGTAAGGGTGGGCAATGGGGGTCAAGTGACTTGCCCAGGGTCACACAGCTGGGAAGTGGCTGAGGCCGGGTTTGAACCTAGGACCTCCTGTCTCTAGGCCTGACTCTCACTCCACTGAGCTACCCAGCTGCCCCCGAGGGCTGATGGGTTTTTAAAAATTATTTCTCTTTATCCATCAAAATAGCTTCTTTTTTATTTAGACTGAAATGCACTCTCTCTACTAGGGCTTATAGTATTCTTATAACACCCCCATTCTTACTTTCTTATTTCTGGGGAAGGAGAGACAGAAACATCTAATTTTTCCACTCCTGCTCACAAAGCCACAGAACCTGACTTTGAATCCTGGCCAAAGTCTAACATGCATTATTAAAGAGATGGTTTGTTAACACTTGGTAAGGGAAGCAGAGAGCACCACAAGCCAAGGTTCTTTTATTATCCTGGTGGAGTAAGAGGGCAGCAGGGTATTGGGAACAAGCTCTAGGGGCAGAGATTCAGGATTTGAATCTCTCTTCTTTTTCTGTAGGACCTTGGGCAAGTGTCTTAATCCATCTGAACTTCAGTTTCTCTGTATGTAAAGAGAGAGATTTTAAATAAGATAGCATCTAAAGTCCTTTTCCTCTCTAAGTCCTGTGATATACTATAATGCCATGCCATACTGAATCCATTTTCCTTTTTTTTTTTTTTGATAGGATTAGTGGACCAATAGATCACAGCAACACTATAGATGGTTAGTGACGGTGAATCTCCAGAGACTAAGTGCCATGCCACATGCTTCCAATCACCCCCTTATACCCTGGTCCTCCCCTTACTCCAGACAGGGAAAAATCAGATCTTTCTGACTTAGTTATGAGTTCTATTTCTAAATATACAAATATCACTCTGTCTTTCTGTTTCTCTCCTTCCCTCCCTCTCCCTCTTCATTGTCCCTCCGCTTTCCTTTCTCCTTCCTTCCCTCCCTCCTTCTCTCTCTCCCTCCCCTTTATTATGACCAGATCAGACCTCCTTACTGCTCTTTGGGCCTGGCTCCTCTTCCATTTTAAGTATTCTATTCAACATCCAAGTTAGACTATCATTAATCCTCAATTCTAACTGTTTTCACCTCTGCTTTTGTTCTTATTGCTCCCTCTAACTCGAATGTTCTTTATCCTCAACTCTGCCTATAGGAATCCCAATCATCCTTTAAGCCTCAGTTTAGATTCCTCTTCTTTCATAAAGCTTTCATTGATCCTTATAGGTTACAATGTCCTCTCCTTTCCCTTAGTTTTTGAAGCATTTTGTATTTCTCTTAGTTTCACATTTTGCATTATAATTTATATTATGTTGTATTTGTGTATTGTGATAATTTACTGTAATAATTTGTATATGTATTATCTACCCAACTAGAATGTATGTATGCAACCTCAGGGAAGGAGACATGAACAAAAATTCACCTTTACACATATCTCCATATAGCATCTAACCGTAAATCAATAGAGCAATCATTTAAAAAGTGTTTACTGAATAAATAAATAATAAATATTGAAGGAAGAAAAAGCAGGAAAATCAGTTATTTGTTCTCTTTTAAAGCATTTCTCCTTTTTCACTATTCCCCAACTTTTTTGGTCTACCGCCCCATTTCCAGAAAAAATATTACTTAGCACCCCCTGTCACATATTATCACCGCCCCCTTACAGTTATTCAAAATGCACCTGTGGCCCTCACCACCTCCCTGGATCACTGTAGCACCTACCAGGGGGCAGTGGCGCCCACTTTGGGAATCACTGCTCTAAAGTATGGTCACTTAACTGGGCAATATTGTGTCAGGTTCTTTTGAATCCTTCCTGGGCAGAGTGGATAATAGTAGAAATTTTGCTTTGACTCAGCGAACATCCTAATCCAGATTGAACATTTGAGTTCAGGATCCCATGACTGCCCTTCCAATAGGCTATCCTCTTTTTCTTCTTCCTGATCACAATTCCAATTCTTGCCACTCTTGTTTGATCCTAAGAGACCTGTAGTGACCCTGCTTTTGAGTCTTCAACATTAAAGCACCCATCCAAATTCTTGATTGTGATGACCCAGTAGCATGGGTTCACACAAAGCCCCAATCATTGTTGGAAATGATATACTTTGGCTAAATACATTACATAGGACATTTAAATAGTAAGGGAACATATGAGTTTTCAAACACGTCTAACTTGGAATGTAGAAATCTTTTCATTATGATATTTATTAAGGGCTTAATTTGGGCAAGTCACTAAGTGTCCTGTCTATCTTAAATAATGAGGCAATTCATAATATGGTGGAACCATCTGAAAAGTGGAGTCTGCCAATCCTGACCCAGGTTTGCCTCAGGTTCAACATTGGGATGAAATGAGATCCTAGTAGAGTGTTGAAGAGAAGGAAAATTACTGAGTTAAAACAGGCTAAAGAGTTTCCAAGGAGGGAAAGAATAATCATTGAGGATGTACCTTTAGGCAGCTGAGCACCAGTCTCACATGGTAGACTGTTAGTCTACAGTCAGAAGCCAGAGGGAGGAACTGGAAATCCTTTTGACCAAGTGTTTGTGTGTGTGTGTGTGTGTGTGTGTGTGTGTGTGTGTGTGTGTGTGTGTGTGTTTTAACTCAGACAACCAGGAAGCCACATTGATGTACTAAGGCTTATTTTCCTTTTATTTTTTTAAACCCTTCCCTTCCCTCTTAGAATCAATAGTACATATTGGTTCCAAGGCAGAAGAGCAGAGTACAGGCTAGGCAATGGGGGTTGACCGACTTGCCCAGAGTCACACAGCTAGGAAGTATCTGAGGTCAGATTGGAAACCATCTCTAGGTCCTCCTCTCAATCCACTGAGCCACCTGGCTGGCCCCAGTTTCAAGAACTTTTAAAGAAAAACTCATCTAAATTCATGGAGTACATCTCATAGGATATTGCTTACATTACAGAAAGTAAAGAATGGGTTTGGGTCAATGAACAAGAAAAAAGGATAACTTGTGATGAGATTAGACATTATTTCTTACCTGTAAATAGTGGCATAAACGCCCAAGTTGATAAGAATTAGTCTTTATGATCTTATGCCCGAGGTATTTAAGGACTGGATAATGTATGAATAAAAATGATCCCTCAATTGACAAATGTTTAAAAGACATGGACAGGCAATTTTCAAAGGAAGAAACACAAGCAACCAACAATGATAAATAAAAAAATGCTCTGTCACTAATAATTAGTGAAATGGAAATTAAAGAAACCCTGTGGTTCTATCTCACATTCATTAGAGAGACAAATAATGTCAAAAATGAAAACTATTGTGAGGGGGTGCTGTGAGGGGAAAAAGGCTTATTAATGTACATTGGTGGATCTGACAGTGAGTTCCCTAATTCTGTAAAGCAATTTGGAATTATGTCTCCAAGGCTACTAACTTTGTATTCTCTTTCACTTATTAATAATACTATTAGATCTACTAGCCCCCCAAAAGATAAAAAACATAGAGGAAAAAGATCCAGATGTGCAAATACACACACACACACACACACACACAGAGCGACTTTATTATTATTAGTTTTGTTGTTTTTTTTTTTTTTGGTGAAAATCAAATTGGAATTGGAAACTAAAAAGAAACATATCACTCGGGAAATAGCAGAACAAAATATGTTATATGGATATGACAGAATACTGTTGTGCCTCCAGAAAGGATAAAATGGGTAATTAAAAAAAAACCTTGAAGGCAAGTGAAGAGAACCAGAACAATTTAAACTATAGTATTATATGAGAGAACATATTTTAAAGACTTAAGAAATCTGATCAACACAATAACCAACCACAATTCCGGATCACTGAAGATGAAGCATGTTATCTACCTGCTGACTTTCTTCAGATATTACCAATGTGGGAATTTGTTTTGCTAGGCTATGCATATTTGTTTACAAGGGTTTTGTTTCTCTTTCTTATTACATTGTGTTTTATATAAATTATAACTGTAAAAAGAATAAATAATATAGTAATATAAAATATATAAATAATATGAATTCCAAGTTTATTTTACTTTGAGTGGAAATAAATGAGAGAGAAAATCTTTTCTTCATTAAACATTTTTAAAAATTAATTGTTCTTTGTTTTTCCAGAAAGATAGCTGCTTCTTGAGTTCTTTTAGTTACCAGTCTAGTAGACAGCATACAGATTCAGAGTGGGTCTTCTGTTTGGCTCTTTTTCTAGTAACCTTCTAGTAGCTAATTACTTGAGATTCAACTTCACTCAAATTCAAAGGGCCAGCCAATCACATTTACCAATTTTATCACATTTACCAATCCACTTGGCAACAGTGCCAACCATACAATAGATAATATTCTTATTCTACAGATTTAAGAGAATGGTTTAATCACTAAGATTGGAGTCTTTTTATATATTACAATTTTCTACCATGCCAAATATAAATTACTTCATCCATTTTGTGGGGTTATTATGTCCCATTTGGTTAAAATGTTTCACACACTTCAACTCTTATTTTAGTTCTATCCACTGTTATATATTTTTTACCATTATGTTCATCTTATCTTAGATGACCTTAGTTCCAGACCTCTAGAAAATTTTAATTAAAATAATGATCTAATTATATCAGTGACTATATATTAATATTAGTGCTCTGTCCCAGTGGCCAGCTCTGAATTTTAGTTCCTAGAACATTAAAAAACAAAATATAAAGGAAACACTTCAGAAGTTTGACTGAGATAGCAGGAGATGCATCATGCTAGGAAAATAATCATACTTTTATTAAATATCAAAAGGAAAATACATTAACCACATTTTATACAAATGAGTACTTATATATCATTTCAATGACTCCATTAAAAGAGAACGTCTTATTTTTTTGTGGCAGCAATGCAAATTTGTCTGTTGTCTACACCATATGACCTCTGGGCATTTAACAGAATTATAGCTTCCTTTATATGATTATATTCTGAATCAAAATGACTTCTTATTAATGTACAAATTTAGTTTTATAATTTATGTTCATCTTAGTTGATATTAATTCCCCCACCTCAGCATGAGCATAACTCTTTATGAGTTCAATTTCCAGCCTTGGACAATTCATGTTAATTGATATCAAGTTTTGAAATGTAATTTGTTCTTGACCTTCCAGTTCTAAGAAAGAGGAGCATGGCTTTTCTGCAGGTCTCAGTTCAACAGTAGATAATAACTTTCTTTTTAAAAGGTCTTAATACAAATCTATATAGGCATTTTGTTTTCTGATGGGAATGTGGAACCCTAAGTCAATTCCTGTTATTCATTTGTATGCTGATAAATGATTTATATAGTGGTGTTCTTAGAAGAGTTTTCCATTCCAGTTCCCTTCTCTGCCCCAATTCAGTTTTGCCCATCTACCGCCCCAATCCCATCCTGAATCTCTTGGAATTTGATTATAACATTAAGATATATTTAGAATTTTAGGACCTTTTTGCATATCCCCAAATTTATCCTCCGTCAAAAAAAGTTTTAAAAGGGCAAAGTTCTTTGCTTCTACTTTTTCTTCTGTGATGATCTATTCCCAGTGGCTCAGGGCATATTAAGAACC